>NC_136991.1:1635000-1697500 GCF_032717465.1 Coenobita brevimanus
TAATATATAAATACAATAAAAATAAAACCTCAGCAAATAAGACAAAAAATAATAGCAATAAGCACAAAATAAGGAAAATAAACGCTAACGAAAACGAAACATGAGAGGGTAAACACAGGAAAAAAGATTAAAAGAATGTAAACAAAACGAAAGTGGAGGGAAAATCCTGGACTTTACTGTTACGATATTTTTTGTGGTATAAAAAAAAACCTGGCAATGAAACAAGCGTTCAAATAAAATTGCACATAACTCTCTCTCTCTCCATACAGGAAGGGTTAGATGGACGCCAATCTCTCTCTCTCACTCTTAATATTTCAACGGGACTGTCACATGCATAATTTCTCTTCCCCATATTTCAGCGGGTCACACTGAAGTATTTTATTCTCTCTCTCTCTCTCTCTCTCTCTCTCTCTCCAAATATCCAGCAAGTCACATTTCATCAGTCTTATATCTGCCCTCTCTCTCTCCCATACAAACTGATAAAGTAAGGAAGCGAGGGAGATAAAGAGAGCAATGAAAAGTGATGATGCAGGGGCGAGGGCTGCAGGAGAGAGAGAGAGAGAGAGAGAGAGAGAGAGAGAGAGCACAGCCATATATATTTCTACGTCACGGGGGTACGAAATAACTGTTCAACTTTGTCCGTTACGCCGCGAAACAATTTGAAACGATTGAGGTAATGTTTGTATGGGTGATAAATGGCAAATGGATGTTGTAGAGGCAGTGTGTTTATCTGACGGTACTGGACAACTGACAATTTAAATTTTAAGTAGTGACTGCATAAATTCGATAGTCCACGGTCATTAGGTTGGATTGCGTCTCCTTGGTTACTATTATAGAAGAAAACTTCATCTGGAGGAACTTGGCAACTCGCAATTTAAATTTTAAGTAGAGGTGGCATAAAATTCGACGGTCCGTAGTTATAAGGCTGGGTTGCGTCTCCTTGGTTACTAATAAAACTAAAAAAAATACAGTACAAGGCACTGTGGGTTGAAATAAGAAATATTAATCTTAACTACGATCTAAAAGCACCGGGGGTCACTTAGGAAGCATCGCAACGCCTTTTCCTAAGCGACTTATCCCTAACACCTTAATATTCCTTTCTGGGCTATTCACAGCCTTATCAAATCGACACCGTTTACATAATTTTCAAGTGGGCGTTGAGGTGTAATATGCAAAATAAATCGCTTAGGGAGAGGTGCTACGGGATAAGAAAATGCTGAAGTGTAATAAGCAAAATAAATCGCTTAAGAATAGGCGTTACGGGATAAGAAAATGCCGCTAACTTTTATACAATTTTCAGATAATATAATAGGGTTGCCTCGGCGGGTGGGTGCAGGCGTCACCTCGTTGATGGATGGGGCAGGCTGGGCTTAAAGGGAGGTATATGAGAGAGAGAGAGAGAGAGAGAGAGAGAGAGAGAGAGACTGTAATCGACAACGCTTTCAAAAGTTAGAAATATAATTCTTACCAATATAACCTCTATTATTATCAAATCTAAAGGCGTATGTACAGAGAGAGAGGGGGGGAGAGAGAGAATAATTTACTCTGCTGTGCACCATCCTCATTTCGGGGGATAGGGAGGGGACTGAGGAACGTGTGTATACCCAGGCAGCTCCACCACCCAGTCATATCAGTGCCACCACGTGAAGGCTTCCCGCTTCAGCACCCACGTCTAGGGGCGCTACATAACAATTTTCATGTTAAAAATTATTACATTACACTTCCACTCCATCACACCAACGCATTGTCTTTCTCCATATCTTGCGACTTTACTGGGATGAGTGGAGATCCTCGGAGTGAAGGGGCTCTGGACTATCCGTGTGTGTGTGTGTGTGTGTGTGTGTTTAACCTCATCGCTTCTACACGATCTCCCAAAAGCTGAATCAAATCGTCTGGGGCAGGATTAAGTCGCAAAAAGAAGGGCGTCACGGCAAAGAAGAGTTTGATTTCTTAACCCCTTCGTCACCGCAATCTCCCAAACACTGAATAAAATGGTCTTTTGCAGCATACATTAAGTCGCAAAGAAAGAGGCGTCACGGTAGTAAAGTTTGAATAAAATCGTCTGTTGCAGCATGGAGTAAGTCGCAAAAAAATGGACGTCACGGTAATGAAGTTTGATGAATAAAATCGTCTGTTGCAGCATGGAATAAGTCGAAAAAAAATGGGCGTCACAGTAATGAAGTCTGATAAAATCGTCTGGGGCAGCATGGATTAAATCGCAATAAAGAGAGGTCACGGTAATTGTTTGATGAATAAAATCGTCTGAGGATGCATAGAGTAAGTCGCAGAAAGAGAGGCGTCACGGTCATGGTTTGAAATATCAGTAAATCATCATATAAACTATCAACCCCCCTTCAGTCAAATGCCTTATATATTTGTTTTATTCCTTCTGCCTTCAGACGATTTCAGTAAGCTTTGAGGAGGCTTTTTATAGTGGTCAGTGAGTGCTCTATCAAACCCTCCTAAGCTCTAACCCCCTAGTTCTAACTCTCCCAAGCTCTAACCCCCTAGTTCTAACCCTCCTAAGCTCTATCTAACCCCCCTAGGTCTAACCCCCCCAAGCTCTATCTAACCCTCCCACGCTCTATCTAATCCCCTAGTTCTAACTCAAAGCTCTATCTAATCCCCTAGTTCTAACTCAAAGCTCTATCTAATCCCCTAGTTCTAACTCAAAGCTCTATCTAATCCCCTAGTTCTAACTCAAAGCTCTATCTAATCCCCTAGTTCTAACTCAAAGCTCTATCTAATCCCCTAGTTCTAACTCAAAGCTCTATCTAACCCCCTAGTTGCAACTCAAAGCTCTATCTAACCCCCTAACCCTCCTAAGCTCTATCTAACCCTCCTAAACTGAGTAAAATCGTCTGTAGGTAGGAAGCATAAAGAACACGGCATAGGGCTGAAGTGATTAATATCCTGGGCATCATCAGAGGGAGAGGCTTCAAGAAACACCGAACCCCATCTTCGTCGGTTTAAGATGCTCCTTTGGTCGGTTTAAAATGCTCCCTTGGTCGGTTTAAAATGCTCCTTTGGTCTTTAAAATGCTCCTTTGGTCAGTTAAAATGCTCCTTGATTCCTGTTCCTTGGCGGTTTAGTTTGTATAGTACACGTCTCATGGCTGGGAGAAAATACTGAAAATATATCATGGAACAGTTTCTGTGCTTAAAATAAAAAAAATTATCAAAACTGTCCAATTTCGCCATAATGTGAAGTTTTATTTGTGCATCGAATGTGACGTTTTTCTTATCAGTCTTGGTAGCCTGTGAGCATTTTTTTTCCCCCTTTCTTGTAATTAGTTTTTCCTTCTCTCTGTCTCAATCTGTACTATTTCCTCTCTCTCTCTCTCCTGTAAGCTTTTTTTTTTTTTTCCCCTCTCCCTCTGTCTGTCACTTTCTCCCTCAACCTATAATAAGTTTTTTCCCTCTTCCTCTGTCTCTCTCAACCTATATTTTTTCCTCTGTCTGTCTGTCTCTCAACCTATATTTTTTCCTCTGTCTGTCTGTCTCTCTCTCAAACTATATTTTTTCCCCTGTCTGTCTGTCTTTCTCTCAAACTATATTTTTTCCTGTCTCGCTCGCTCTCTCTTTCAACCTATATCGTTTTTCCCTCTCTCTATCTATAATCAGCTTTTTCCCTCTCTCTACCTATAATCACTTTTTCCTCTCACTTTCTCTCTCTCTTTACCTATAATCAGTATTTCCTCTCTCTTTCTCTACCTATAGTCAGTTTTTCCCCTTTCTCTCTACCTCCTCCAGCTTGATGACCTCAGAACAAAATGGTGCTTCTCCTTAAGGTTGGTTCAAAAACGTGCACCCTCACTACCGCCGTGCCAATAGCTAATGAGACGCCGCTAATCAACGCTATTCACACGACTCTCACATACCCTCAATAGTCCGCAACCCCACACGTGTAGATTCCAGTCCTAATTAAAATCACATCTGGCCACTCGTCACACCTTTCCACACCTGACTTAAAATCACACCTGGCCATACCTGTCTTGAAATCATACATGGCCACACCTGTCTTAAATTCACACCTGGCTGCTATCCACACCTGTCTTAAAACCACAACTGGCCACACCTGTCTTAAAATTACACCTGGCCACACCTGTCTTAAAATTACACCTGGCCACACCTGTCTTAAAATTACACCTGGCCACTAATCATACCTTTCCACACCTGTCCTAAAATTACACCTGCCTGCTATCCACATCTTTCCACACCTGTCCTAAAATCACACCTGCCAACTAATCACACCTTTCCACACCTGTCCATACTATCACAGGTAACTATAATTTTGATTTGGAGTGGGCTAGAGTTACAGGAGATGGAGTTGAGAAAGAGAGAGAGAGAGAGAGAGAGAGAGAGAGAGAATTATATTTAACTTAGGAAAGGCTTCTTCTCCATCTCCTTTAGGTCAAATCTAACCCCTTCAGTCCGAAAATAATCTCTTAATCTGAGGAAAATCGTCTAGTACAAAAAGAATGAAATGTGAAATAAATCGCCGAAGTGAAGCAATTACGCGGGCAATACCGAGTCTTGATTAATTAGCTTGGAATCACAGGCGTAAAAATACTGACCTTGATTCGGATATATAATTTAACAAAAAAATCGGATATTTAAATGAGAGAGAGAGAGAGAGAGAGAGAGGAGAAGGAGGAGGAGGAGGAGACGAAGAAAAAAAAAAAATTCCCTCTCCTGACTTCAACTCTAATTTGCAGGAATTAAAGATTTGAGAAGTTTCTGCTCTTTCCTCTCTTTAATTTAGTAAAAGAAAGAAAAAAGAAAATTAAAAAGAAAGAAAAGAAAGAAAACGAAAGAAAAGATGGAAAAAGAAAAAAGAAAAAGAAAGAAGGAAAAAGAAAGAAAAGAAAAAGAAAGACGGAAAAAGAAAAAGAAAGAAGGGAAAGAAAAAAAGAGAAAAAAAGGAAAGAAAAAAGAAAAAAAAACAATGAAGATAATTTTGCCCCAAGTAACTCATTTTCTGAAAACAAACAGCGATTTTCTTGGTACAGGATGCTTTCTGCCACCTTTTTCTTTATTAATTTATTTTTCATGTTACTCAATAATTTTCCCTTATATCTATTGCCAGACGCCTTAATCCCATAAGGGTTGGCCACAAACAAATCGCCTCCACGTTACCCTGTCCCCCGCCATTTCACTGCCCTGCTCCCAGTTCACACCCCCCTTTCTCATATACCTCTCCACTCCATCCCTCCATCTCATCCTTGGCCTTCCCCTCCCTCTCTCCCCCTCCACCTCACTCACATACACTCTCCTCGTCAGTCTCTCACTCTTTCCTTATAGCTTCGTTTATATTATTTCAAGAGCGTCGTATTTTGCTTGTTGAAAAGAAAAATTACTCGCAATGTGTAGAAATAAACTTGTAAAAAAATAAATCGCTCAGGAGGAAGTGTTAGGAGAAAAATTAAGCGCCATATACAGAAACAAACTGGTAAAAAAAAAGTAAATCGCTATGGAAGAAATGTTAGGGAGCTTCCTTTACTGGTGAGATTTTGGACCTAATGAGACAAGGGAACACTATACACTCTTCCTGCCTTTCCTACAAAAATAAATAAATAAATAAATATGTTACGGCAGGGAATCGATTTTCTTTTTTAAATCCAGGCCCAACAATTATGGAATTCTCACACAATATTCTAAAAAGTTTGATATATTTCATAGATCACATCACTGGGTTTCCAAAGTCAATGCTCATCCTCTCACTACGTATCGTTCAAGGCCTGAGTGTGTATAAGTTAAGTTGTATGTCCATTTACGTGTATGCAAGCCGGCCGTTACAAGCACACACAAGTGGATTACTATTTATGTCCACTACCGTACTGTACTGTAAACTGTAAACTATCTTGCAGTTCTACACATGAGGGTTACAGCGTAGACTAGGATGGTAAACTGGGCGGGTATTCTGTTTCCATGGAGACCCACGGCTAGGAGTGTGAGGAGGAATGATAGGGTATGTGAAGGAGGAGAGATGGGAGAGTAAGAGAGAGGATAAATGTGACATAAACATGGGTTCAGAGATAGTGAGAGGGTGTGAGTGAGTGATAGAGGCGACAGAAAGGAGTGTGAAAGGACTGGGGTGTGTGAGGGAAGGAGGGAGAGTAAGAGAAAGAGAGGCACCAGAACAGAGTAAGTGCGTGAGACAGCGAGAGAAATTAGAGACAGAGCCAGGAGAGTGTCAGTGTGTATGGAAGAGAAAGAGAGCAAAGACAGTAATAGAAGAATAGAAGAAAGTGAGGGAATGACAAATAGTGAGGAAGTGAAGAAGGAGAATGAGGATAGTAACAGTGGGAGCGCACGGAGAATGAGAAGGGGACAAGAGTGTGGGGAGAGGAAGCGAAGAGTGTTTGGAGTGGGGGAGAGTGAGGAGAGTGACAGAAGAATGTATGTGTGTACGGAGGTAAAGCAGAGTGATGATACTGCCATTGAGAGTGCCAATAGAGTGAAGAGAGTGAGGTAGGGTGTGAGGAAGAGTGAGGACAATGCTAGGAGAATGAGAATGCGTGAGGGGACGAAGAACAGTAAGGAAGTAAGTGAAAATGAGGAAGAGGGTGAGAGAGGGGAAGACAGTGAGAGTGAAGAAGAGAATGAAAATGGGAAAAAGGGTGATAGTGAGGAAGACAGTGAGTGTGAGGAAGAGAGTGAGAGTGATGATAGTGCCATAGAGAGTGCCAGAAGAGTGAGCAGAGTGCCGGTGGGTGTGGGTAAGGCCGGGGCTCCGCTGGTCTGCTGCCTCACACCTGCGGGAGAGCAAAACATCAGGTCTGGCAAAGTCATAAACCAACTTTTTATTCTCCTAAGTCAGGGCAGCTGGGTAGCCATTTGATATCTGGCCAAAATCGAAGACACACGTGAAATATTTTAGCTGCAGCCCCAGATACTGAAGGTGTGTTTAATATAGCCCATCATCATCATCATCATCATCATCATCACCATCATCATCGTCATCTTCAGCATCATCATAACTTTTACCAACCCAAAGATATATATAGCACAATTTAAACACAAAAATACTGGAGGATTTACAGGGTAACGTGCAGAATAAATCGTCGTGGAAGACGTGTTAGGAAATCCCCCCAGCTATGGGTAATATGGGCTACTTCTTTACACTGCACAGCCATAAGCCTCACTGGTGTCACGCGGGCTTATGGGGGTGATAAATGGTGGGAGATTACTCACTGATTTACTTCATTTTTTTATTATTTACCTTTCCTACTTTGAAATGCGAGAGATAGTATGATAACCGGGAATATAAACCACTTCAGTTCCACAATACAGTATCTTCCTTACCATATTTTGAAAAGGTTTGGCTTAGGAAGGGAACAGTTAAGCAAATGGGTAACTATCCTGGTGGGGCTGCACTTTACCCCTTCCCCCCGACGGGCCTCTCCTAAGCTGAATAATACCTCCTAACATCAACCTGAACATAAACAATGCCTCCTCGTGCTGAAGGGGTGAATGGTTTAGCAAAGGTCTATCAAAAATCTACAAAAATGCTGTCAAAAATCTACAAAAATGATGTCAAAAATCTACAAAAATGATGTCAAAAATCTACAAAAATGATCTGGCAAAAATCTACAAGTGTCTGTCTGTTTTCATCTGAGGGAACTGAACCACGATGACAACCTAAATAATAACTCGTGGTTGCCTGAAATTCCATGGCCCTTGGTTATGAGGTGCGAATGAGTCTTCTTGGTTACTAGTCAAATCTATTCCCTAATCTCACTTCATCGATTGCATTAGTTATGCGGTAGAAATGAGTCTCTTTGGTTACTAGTCAAATGAACCCACCAACCTGACTACACCTGGCCACTGACTGAGCTGAAAGGGGTTTGGAAATCTTCGTCAGGCCAGAACAATTATGAGGTGGACATGAGTCTCCTTAGTTACTAGTCAAATGAAGCCACAACCTGACTACACCTGGCCACTGACTGAGCTGAAAGGGGTTAATTGGCCAGGTGAGAACAGAGACATGACCCACCCTTGGCCACGTCAGGTGAGGTGTGGAGGACCAGGGGCGCCGTCAGGTTCTGTGTGGTGTCCTCAGAGGGGTCGTAGGGGGGGCGGGGTGGTGTGGTAGCAGTGGTGGTAGTGGTAGTAGTCGTTGTGGTGGTGATTAACTCTGAAAATGACAGATTCTTCATCATCATCATCAATCATTATATTCATCATCATCACAGTTGTCATCACCATCATCATCATTCTTTCCCTATTTCTTACTGCCATCAATCATCGTCATTATCATCATCACAATCATCATCATCACCACAACAGTCATCATCAACAAATCACCATCACCATCACAATCATCATCATCATCCTATCGCTATTCCTTACTACCATCATCAACACAATTATCATCATGATCATCATCACCACAATCATTATCATCCTATCATTATTTCTTACCATCATCATCATCACAATCATCACCACCCTATCCCTATTTCTTAGTACTTAGCCTCAACCAGTGCAGTAAGATTTGTAATTTCCTACTTAATATCTAATACTTATTTCTCTCACGCCACAGAAAATATAGAAAAAAAAAAAATATGGTGAACTCGAAGCCGAAAAACAAACGATATAAAGGGGACCTGAAATGTCAATCTGATAGTTGAGGTTATTCCTGGGTGAAGGGGTGAAGTAAGTGATGAAATTATTAACAAGTTTGCGATCGCGGTAGGGGGAAAAGGAGAAGGAGGAGGAGAAAAGAGGACGAGGAGAGGAGGAGGAGAAAAAGAAGAGGAGGAGGAGGAGAAAAGAAGTGGGAGGAGGAGGAGAAAGGAGGTGAAGGAGCAGGAGGAGGAGGAGGAGAAGAAGAAAGGAGGTGGAGGTGGAGGAGAAGGAGGAGGTAGAGGAAAATGAAAATAAGGAAGAATAAAAAGAAAAAGAAATTCCTCCTTCATCCTGTAAACTTAATTCATCCTTTGAGATACTTTACCACCTGGGGGGCTCTAGATACAACCTTCACATGCTCCCTCTTGGGCACGGGGATAGCCCTAACTGAATCTAATCGACTGGGAATAATAACAGTAATAGTAATAATAATAATAATAATAATAATAATAATAATAAGCGAGAAAAGGACGTCACCGAACAGAAGAGCTCAAAATCTTCACCTGAACATCCTAACTGATTTCAGAAAGTCAGGGGAGAAGTCAGTGAAAAACGTGGTGTGTATAACGTAACTGAAAAAAAAATAATGCATGAAAAACGTGATATGTATAATGTAACTAAAAAAAAAAAATCATGAAAAACGTGGTATGTATAATGTAACTAAAAAAAAAATAATGCATGAAAAATGTGATATGTATGATGTAACTGAAAAAACAAAAATAATGTAACTACAAAATCACCTGTCCTGACCTTTCAATGGTGTGTGTGTTTGTGTTCAGGTGATTAATGATAATGAGGATGCTGGTACACAGGTAGAAATGCAGTATGGTGGCCAGAGCATGGTGTAGGGTGGTGGTGTGATGACTCGAGTGGTATGGTGATGATTGGAGTAGTACTGTGCTACATACGGTGGTATTGTGCTAAATGAGGTGGTATTGTGATATCTACTGTGGTATTGTGCTACTTAGTTTGGGTGCTACTGTGCTACGTGCTCTGACAGGGACTATGGTGTTTAAGGAGGTATTATGCTGCCTATCAGAGTGGTACTGTGTTACTTAGAATTGTATTTTGCTACTTAGGGTTGTACTGTGTTACTTGCGGTGTTACTGTACTACTTAGGGTGTTACTGTGCTGCTAGGGGTGGTACTGTAGCACTATGTAACGTACCTTTCAATAAAATACGTGCCTCTGCCGTGCCCAGGTGATTGACGAGGGTACAGGTGTAGAGGCCGAAGTCTGCCGGTCCCAGGTTGGTCAGGTGTAGGGTGGTGTTGTGCCTGGGGAAAAAAAATGTGTATGGATTTATTTTGATACATTCACTAAAATCTACCTGTCTATCTATTGCCAGACGCCTCAATCCCGTAAGGGGTGGCCACAAACAAATCACCTCCGTGTAGCCCTGTCCCCCGCCATTTCACTGCCCTGCTCCCAGCTCACACCCCCCACTCTCATATACCTCTCCACTCCATCCCTCCATCTCATCCTTGGCCTCCCCCTCCCTCTCCCACCCTCCACCTCACTCACACACACTCTCCTTGTCAGTCTCTCACTCTATCATCACTAAAATAAATTACGATATACATGGCCAACACTTCCAGTAGGTGAGGTGGTGGAGAAGGACGCCTTTACGTGGTGGCACTGATTTGACTGGACGGTGGAGCTGCCCGGTTCTACACACGCCCCTTAGTTTCCTCCCTATCCCCGTGCAGTCCACTGGGTTCATGTTCAGATGAGCCCTGGGTTTGCAACTACTACAACTACTACTACTACGACTACGACTACCACCACCACCACTACCACTACTACTGCTACCACTACCACCATCACTACAACTACTACTATCACTGTCACCACAACCACCCCTTACCGCCACTACTGCTACTGTTACTATCACTGCCACTACTACTACTACTACCACTGCTTCTACTACTACTACAACGACTACCCCCTCCATCACCACCACCACTACTACTACTACTACCACCACCACCACCACTATTACTACTACCACTATCACCACCACCACCACCTCCACCACCACCACTAACTACTCACGTGTGTGGCGGGTGGGCGTGTGGTGTGATGGTGAAGGTGTGTTGTGGCAGCAGCGTGAAGAGGCCGCCTGATGTCTCCCTCCTCCAGGTGACTTTTGGGCTGGGCTGGGCGGCGTAGAGGCAGGACAAGCTCGTGGAAGACCCAAGAGGCGCCCACACCACCGCCCTGGCCGCCGTGAGCTCCGGGGGGTGGTGGATGATGAGGTGGATGCGACGGCTGACGGAGGGTGGATGTCCATTGGTGGCGATGCAGAGGTACCCGCCACCACTGTCTGGCGTTACCTCCTCCAGCACCAACCCACTCCCCACCACCTCACCCACTGAAAAAATAAATAAATGAATAAATAAATAAATAAATCTATACTCCCTTTGCTCTAACCTGGCCCAAACTTCCGTTCTTTTCCTCCTTACTTTAACTGACCTAGATTTCCGTCCTTTCACGGCTTACTTTACTTTAACTGGTCCAGATTCTCGTCCTTTTTCGGCCTACTTTAACTGGTTCAGATTTTCGTCCCTTTGCAATTTATTTCAAGTAGCTCAGTGGCAGGAAGAGAAAATAATGTAGCTCTTCCTGTTTTCCATAGCACTTCTTCGTGACTAGCATCATATTCTAGTATTAATATAATGTTACACCTCAGCATTCAAGAAGGAGAGAGAATTTTAGGCGTATTTAGATTACATGAATATAACATCAGCATTTTTAACACTAGCACCAAACTCTTCTTACTCTAACTTGGCCTGAAGTTGTCATCTCTCCATCTACAATGATTAGTTCTTGATTAACACTTCGAGTATGATGCTTGTCACGAAGAAGTGCTATGGAAAGGATGTAGAGCAGTAGTGTTGTCATTCCATGTCAATGAACTACGTGAAAGAAGCTGCAAGAGGACAAGAATCTGTACCAGGTTAAGATCTCTCTCTCTCTCTCTCTCTCTCTCTCAAACACACACACACACAAATGACCTGTCACACTGGTTATGGAGTGAGTGAGAGAGAGGTGATTGCTCTTTCTCATGGAAATACAGTCCTTTGATTCCCCCTCCCTTGTTACTGATTGCTGGAGGGAGGGGGAGGGGCCAACAGAGGGGGAGGGGGAAGAGGGGAAAGGAAGGGGAAGGGATAAAGGAAAGGGGAAAGAAAGGGGAAGGGGGAAAGGAATGTGTGTGAGGCCGAGAATAAGCCACACACACACACACACACACACACACACACAGACGAGGAGATGGAGACGCAGTGTAGAATTTGTGGACTGTACCGTAAAGGAGGAGAGGCCTGAGGTGCGGTACGGTACCTGAGTGTCCCGGTGCGAGGGTGAGGGTGTGGTGGTCGTCCCTGATCCATCGTACCGTGGGCGTGGGTGTACCGTGGGCGCGACAGGTAAGGTTCACCGTATCACCCTTATGCACCACTGCCTCCTCGTCACCACCCTCCAGCACGGGCGGCTCTGGAAGGGGGTGGAGAAGGACATGTAAAGGAGTGATTTAGTGTGCAGTACTCAAAAACAACAGAGAGAGAGAGAGAGAGAGAGAGAGAGAGAGATTATATTTACGTGTGACCAAGTAGTGTGAGGATGAGAGAGAGAGAGAGAGAGAGAGAGAGAGAGAGAGAGAGATTATATTAACGTGAGAGACAAAATAGAGAAGTGTGAGGATAAGACGTCAGAGGAACCGTGAAGACTACACACACACACACACACACACAAACATTACCGCCAAAGTTATTAATTACACTATGTTACAGGTATTATGTTATTGTTCTTCCCCTTCATCTTTGTTAATTTCTGAGGCAAAAATACAATAATTGGCGATAATTGTTTGAAAGAATAATTAACCTCACCCCTTTAGGTCAAGTACGGCATATTAGATTAATTGGAGGAGAAGGAGGAGGAGGAGGAAGAGGAGGAGGAGGAGAAAAGACATAAGTTAATGTGTAAGTTTGAGATCTGGTGAGTGTGTGTGTTGGGTGGGGTGGCGGAGAGAAGGAGGAAGAGGAGGAAGATGAAGGAGAGGGAAGAGGGGGAGGGGGAGAGGGACGAGAGGGAGGAGGAGGACAGAGATGGGTACAGGGAGAGGTAGGTTAAATGCAGGATACATACTTAGGGCACGTCCACACCAAACGCTTGCTGGTGTGGGCACATGAAAGCAAACACTGCCAGAAAAAAACAAGACAGTGCAAAGCAAAACCCTCACTGTACTTAACACAATTTTAAGTGCGGTTCAACTCACCCACCACAGTGAGATTCCGTGCTGTACTTAACACAATTTCAAGTGCGGTTTAACTCACCCACCACAGTCAGGTAGCCCGTGGTTGACCTGGGCGGGGTAGTGTTGACCTGGCACCAGTAGCCGCCCTGGTCCTGGAGTGTGGTGTGGGTGATGGTGAGGACCCAGGTGGTGGGGTGGTGGCGGTGCACGGTGATGCGCGGGTTGTTGGTGATGACCCGGGTGCCAACCGTCAGGACAGCCCCCGTGCCCTTGTACCCCCACGCTACCTGGGGGAAGAAGGAAGGCTTGGATTTACACCTGTTGATTTACAGTGTGATTTACAGCCACCCATTTACACCCACTGATTTACACCCACTACCTTACACCCACTGACTTACACTCACTGCCTTACACCCACTGATTTATATCCACTGCCTTACACCCATTATTTACGCCCACTGATTTACACCCATTGATTTACACCCACTGATTTACTCCCACTGCCATACACCCACTGATTCACACCCACTGATTTATACCCACTGATTTACACCCACTGATTCACACCCATTGATTTATAACCACTGATTTATAGCCACTGATTTACACCCATCCACTACATTAAGGTCGTTAGTGGAGACAGCTTATTTCTTAAACATATTCCAGGCTACTGTTTACATGCTTAAATGATGCCTACTTCACTGATTTACAAGAGGCGCAGTTTATAAACTTCTATCCCCCACACATTTCTCTCTCTCTCTCTCTCTCTGAAGCTACCTGAGAGACGTTTGTAAAGGTATTGTGAGATATTTAAAAGCAAATAAAAAGGATTCTTCACACACAACATACATGGTACACACGCTCAAAACTTGTACCTCCATATTACAAACAGAGGGTGTAGGTAGGTGGTGGCATCATCCACTCACTCGATGTAGTGCTGCCTACTTCTTCATTCACCTTTATCATTCTTATCAGTGTTCCCCCTCTTATTTTCCTCTCCCTCCCATCCTTCCTGTTGCTTTTTATTACTCCTCTTTCCCCTTCAGGTGGCTCTACACTGAGGGACAAGCTTAATGGTTTCCTGTATCTCAACATTTACAACGCTGGGTGGTGACCATATAATCAGATAACGGGGTGATGTGGAATTATGGTGTCCTTGTTAACTGAGTGGAGATGCAAATGTGGCGTCCATCCAGGAACCAAATTTCCACACTCTTACCAGCCACAAGGAAACAAATCACTGCACGGGATGAAACTAGGGGCGGGTCCTTGCCTTCGCCCAGACAAAGCGGGGTTACTCCACACCGTACGAGTCAGAGAGGGTGTTTGGCGAGGCAGTCAGAGAGGGTGTTTGGCGAGGCAGAGTCAGAGAGGGTGTTTGGCGAGGCAGTCAGAGAGGGTGTTTGGCGAGGCAGAGGCAGAGAGAGTGTTAGGCGAGGCAGCAGAAGGCCAGGGTGTGTGCCTCGTGACTGCATGGAGGTCATTAAGGCACACAATGTATTTTTTGCTTGTTACTGCGGCCTGCTGTTGACACGCTAACAAGACGCACAACACACCAGCCACTGTACAACCCCCCCCCCCTCTCTCTCACACACACACAAACACACACAGACACACACATTACACAGCACAAACAGTACACAGACTTATAATTCTCCCCCCCCTCTCTCTCACACACACACACACACACACACACACACACACACACACACACGTTACACAGCACAAACAGAACACAGACTTATAATCCCCCCCCTCTCTCTCTCTCTCTCTCTCTCTCACACACACACACATTACACAGCACAAAAAGTACACAGACTTAAATTCCTCTCTCTCTCTCTCTCTCTCTCTCTCTCTCTCTCTCTCTCTCTCTCTCTCTCTCTCTCGGTGATGAGTGTGTTCGTGATTAATTACACGCAGAGGTAACGATAACAACAAAAAATAAAGAGACAAAATTAAGATAAATGAGAAGAGGAAGACATGTGAAACGAGAGAGAGAGAGAGAGAGAGAAGTATAAAAAGAAAGCTGAGAATAATAATAAAGGTAACAAGAGACAGACGAAAAAATGTGAAAGTAAAGAGGGTGAGCATAGAGATGAAGAGAATAGGAGAAAATAGATAAAAACTTAATAAAAATAATAAGACAGTTGAGAATACGAAAAAAGGTAAGAATAATAACAAAAGACATAATAATTAATAATAATAATAATAATAGTAATAATAATAGTAAAGACAATAAAAATAATAATAATCTATCTATCTATCTATCTATCTATTGCCAGACACCATAATCTAATAACAATAATAATAATAATAATAATAACAGAAGCCAGAGAAATTACCCTTCAGAATAAATGACACCTAAGCTAAGAATAATAATAATAATAAATAATGACTGTAATTGACCTTACGAATAAATAACACCTGTGCTAAGAATAATTAACACCTGAGCTAAGAATAAAAAATATTTATAGTGTAATTAACCTTAAGAATAAACACACTTTTTTTTAATAACAGAACAGAGGAAGGAAAAACGAATGAATAAAAAAATAAAAAATAATAATAATAATAACCTGAGCAAAGAGTACATCAAAATAATCACCAGGTAAAGTAATTAGTGAAGGTGGGTGTTCACCTTGTTTACACCTGTGCTAAGAATAACACCTGTGCAAAGAATAATAATAAAAATAATGACAGTGTAATTAACCTTGAAAATAAACACACCTGAGCAAAGACTATACCCACACAATCACCAGGTAAAGTAATTAGTGATCAAGGTGCGTGTTTACCTTGTAGTGGCCTAATTCCTCCACTACACAGGTGAGGCTGGCTGTACTCCCCACATTAGCTGTTACATTCTCCACGGGCTGGCTGAAGGACGGGGTGTCTGAGGGAGGGGGGGGGTGCATCATCATTATTATCATCAATCATCAGTACCATCATCATTATTATCCTCATCATTATCATTATTATTATGGTTTTTATTATCCTTATTATTATTACTATTATCTTTTTTGTTATTATCATAGTCATTATCAACATCATCATCATCATCATCATAATAATAATAATAATCAAAGTCATTATCGTCATCATTGCCATTAACATCATCATCATTGCTGTATATTCATTGTTATATTCATGACTATTACAACTACTATTATTATTACTGTTGATATTAGTAGTTATTATTTAGTCTACTACCATTATTATTATTATTACTAGCATCATCATCATCATCATCATCATTATTATTATTATTATTATTATTATTATTATTATTATCAACCCATTCATCCTTCCACCTCTATTCTCAATGCAGTAAATTCAAATACCGCTTGCCAGAATAAAATCAAGGAGACATTTTTGAGTTGAAGGTTTAGAAGTATAACTCACCCTTGAGGAAGTGTGAGGTGTCGAGGAATATCTCTCCATCTTCCTCCTCCTCCTCTCCATCTCTCCGCTGTCTCTCTCCTCCTCTCTCTCCACCCTGCACCACCTCTTCCTCCTCTCCATTTCTCCGCTGCTTCTCTCCTCCTTTCTCTCCACCCTCCAACATCTTCGCCTCTCCATATCTCCGCTGTCTCTCTCCCCCTCTCTCTCCACCCTCCACCATCTTCGCCTCTCCATATCTCCGCTGTCTCTCTCCCCCTCTCTCTCCACCCTCCACCATCTTCTCCTCTCTATCTCTCCGCTGTCTCTCTCCCCCTCTCTCTCCACCCTGCACCATCTTCTCCTCCTCTCCATCTCTCCGCTGGCTCTCTCCTCCTTTCTCTCCACCCTCCACCACCTTCCCCTCCACCTCCACACCTGCAAACACAATAGTAGGTTGATCATTTAGCCAACTGGGGACACATTCAACAGATATATAGATAGACAGGTAGACAGACAGACAGATAGATAGATAGATAGACTGATACATAGATACAGACATACATGGGTAGATAGACAGACAGATAAAGACAGACAGGCAGGCACATACTGATAGATAAAAAGACAAACACAGATAGAGATAGATAAATACATATACAGAAATAGATACACAGAAAAGATATACATAGGTACACAGACATAAAGATAGACAGACAGACACAGATAGATAGAACGACAAAGACAGACAGACAGACAGATTTATATACACCAATATACATAAAAAAAGCCTCCTCGGGCAGAAGAGGTTAAAATGGCGATATAATTATGGTGTATTCTGGGGTAAAAAAAAATCGTATCCTCCTTGGATTGGGAAATTACGTAACATTTCTTCCTAGGTGATTTATTTTAACCCTGATGTCTTCTTCCGCGTTATGCAAATTACATTGATATTTAAACTTCATAAATCACACAACTTGAACACCTGAGTACAAAATAAAATAAATCGCTAAGGAAAAGGTGTTGCGGTCTCCTAAAGCACCAACAAAACGGCCCTGAATTTCCCTCAAGCACATAAAATAAAAATAATAATAATAATAATAAGAAGAAGAAGAAGAAGAAGAAAAAGAAAAAACAATAAGTAAAAATAAAAACAAGACTAACAACAACAATAATAATAACAATAATAATAATAACAATAATATTAACAATAATAATAATAATAATAATAAAAACACATAAAAGTCAGCGGTAACCATAAATTCTTCAAGGGCACAAGTTTGGTTGGAAGATCAGCAGGCAAAATGGCCAGTGTAGTGGTGGTGAAATATTCTGGTAGGCGAGAGATGACACGGAACACAGGTGGATCCGGTACAGCATCGCCAGGGAATAACACGTGTTGGTGACCTGACATGACACGACCTGACCCAAACACCAATTTCAGAAAGCAGATCCATCAAGTTTACTAAAAGAAATCACAAGTTACTCAAATAAATTCCCAGGTTACTCAAATAAAATCACAAGTTACTCAAATAAATTCACAAGGTACTCAAATATATTCACAAGTTACTCAAATAAATTCACAAGTTACTCAAATAAATCCACAAGTTAGTCAAATAAATTCATAAGTTCCTCAAATAAATTCATCGTACAAAAATAAATTCCTAAGTTACTCAAATGAATTCCCAAGTTACTCAAATGAATTCCCAAGTTACTCAAATAAATCCACAAGCTACTCAAATAAATCTACAAGTTACTAAAATAAATCCATGTTACTAAAATAGACCCACAAGTTACGGTACTAAAATAAATGCAATGAATAAGAAAGTAAAAATAAGACAATAAAGGAAAATATTACCTTTCCCTCTACGTAATGAATAGGATTAGAAAAATATAAGGAATGAAAAAATATGTATAACTGAATAAAGAAATTATATAATAGTGTTAGTCGTGTGTGTGTGTGTGTGTGTGTGTGTGTGTGTGTGTGTGTGTGTGTGTGTGTGTGTGTGTGTGTGTGTGTGAGAGAGAGAGAGAGAGCGGCACCCCCTGAGAGCTTTTGTCTTATCTGTGAAGTAAGTCTGTGAGAGGTGAGGGCACAGGGACACCACCACCACCACACTACACACCGCAACCACCACCACACTGCCCCACCATATCACACCACACCACTGCACCATTTCATCACGTTCCTCCACCACACCATACCACACCACCACACCATTCCATCAAGTTCTCTCACCACACCATACCACACCATTCCATCACGATCCCCCACCACACCATACCACACCATTCCATCACGATCCCCCACCACACCATACCACACTCCCTAACCACCACACCACACCAAACCAGACTCCCTCCACCACACCAAACTCCCCAACCACCACACCACACCAAGCCAGACTCCCTCCACCACACCAAACTCCCCAACCACCACACCACACCAAACCAGACCCCCTCCACCACACCACATCACCTTCCCCATCCACCACACCACACTCCTCATATCAGGGAAGGAAGTTTGCGGCAGAGATCATATTTAGGAGATGCGGAGGTGGCACAGAGGCGGGAGGCAGGAAATAAAATTGGTGGAGAGTTGAGTGTGTGCCAGAGAGAAGGGTAAAAGCAGCGATGGCGGAAGTGGAGACTCCGAAAAGGAAGTAGTTACATCCTGTCACCTTAAACTTACATCCTTGTCTACTGTTGGCTTAGGAGAGATGTTGTTGTGGGTGTTGTGGAAGTTGTTGTGGGTGTTGTTGTTGTGGGGATTATTGTTGTTGTGGGTGTTGTTGTTGTGGGTGATGTTGTTGCTGTGGGTGTTGTTGTGGATGTTGTAGTTGTTGTTGTGGGTGTTGTTGCTGTGGAAGTTGTTGTTATGGATGTTGTTGTTGTGGGGATTATTGTTGTTGTGGGTGTTGTAGTTGTTGTGGGTGTTGTGGATGTTGTTGTTGTTGTTGTGGATGTTGTTGTGGGTGTTGTTGTGGGTGTTGTTGTTGTTGTGGATGTTGTTGGTGTGGGTGTTGTTGTGGATGTTGTAGTTGTTGTTGTGGGTGTTGTTGTTGTGGGTGTTGTTGTTGTTGTTGTTGTGGGTGTTGTTGTTGTGGGTGTTGTTGTTGTGGGTGTTGTTGTTGTTGTGGGTGTTGTTGTTGTTGTGGGTGTTGTTGTTGTTGTGGGTGTTGTTGTTGTTGTGGGTGTTGTTGTTGTTGTTGTGGGTGTTGTTGTTGTTGTGGGTGTTCTTGTTGTGGGTGTTGTTGTTGTGGGTGTTGTTGTTGTTGTGGGTGTTGTTGTTGTTGTTGTAGAGGGTGTTGTTGTTGTTGTGGGTGTTGTTGTTGTTGTTGTGGGTGTTGTTGTTGTTGTTGTTGTTGTGGGTGTTGTTGTTGTGGGTGTTGTTGTTGTTGTTGTGGGTGTTGTTGTTGTTGTTGTGGGTGTTGTTGTTGTTGTGGGTGTTGTTGTTGTTGTGGGTGTTGTTGTGGGTGTTGTTGTTCTGGGTGTTGTTGTTGTGGAAGTTGTTGATGTTGTTGTTGTTGTTGTTGTGGGTGTTGTTGTTGTTGTTGTGGGTGTTGTTGTTGTGGGTGTTGTTGTTGTTGTGGGTGTTGTTGTTGTTGTTGTGGGTGTTGTTGTTGTGGGTGTTGTTGTTGTTGTGGGTGTTGTTGTTGTTGTTGTTGTGGGTGTTATTGTTGTTGTGGGTGTTGTTGTTGTTGTGGAAGTTGTTGTTGTTGTTGTTGTGGGTGTTGTTGTTGTGGGTGTTGTTGTTGTTGTTGTGGGTGTTGTTGTTGTTGTTCTGGGTGTTGTTGTTGTTGTGGGTGTTGTTGTTGTTGTTGTGGGTGTTGTTGTTGTTGTTCTGGGTGTTGTTGTTGTTCTGGGTGTTGTTGTTGTTGTTGTGGGTGTTGTTGTTGTTGTTCTGGGTGTTGTTGTTGTTGTGGGTGTTGTTGTTGTTCTGGGTGTTGTTGTTGTTGTGGGTGTTGTTGTTGTTGTTGTGGGTGTTGTTGTTGTTGTTGTGGGTGTTGTTGTTGTGGGTGTTGTTGTTGTGGGTGTTGTTGTTGTTGTGGGTGTTGTTGTTGTTGTGGGTGTTGTTGTTGTTGTTGTGGGTGTTGTTGTTGTGGGTGTTGTTGTGGGTGTTGTTGTCATGGGTGTTGTTGTTGTGGGTGTTGTTGTTGTGGGTGTTGTTGTTGTGGGTGTTGTTGTTGTTGTGGGTGTTGTTGTTGTGGGTGTTGTTGTTGTTGTGGGTGTTGTTGTTGTGGGTGTTGTTGTTGTGGGTGTTGTTGTTGTGGGTGTTGTTGTTGTTGTGGGTGTTGTTGTTGTTGTGAAAGTTGTTGTTGTGGGTGTTGTTGTGAAAGTTGTTGTTGTGGGTGTTGTGAGTGTTGTTGCTGTTGTGGGTGTTGTTGTTGTGGGTGTTGTTGTTGTGGGTGTTGTTGTTGTGGGTGTTGTTGTGGGTGTTGTTGTTGTGGGTGTTGTTGTTGTGGAAGTTGTTGTTGTGGGTGTTGTTGTGGTTGTTGTCGTGGGTGATGTTGTGGGTGTTGTTGTGGGGATTATTGTTGTGAGTGTTGTAGTTGTTGTTGTGGATGTTGTTGTTGTTGTGGATGTTGTTGTTGCTGTGGATGTTGTTGTTGTGGGGATTATTGTTGTTGTGAGTGTTGTTGTTGTTGTTGTGGATGTTGTTGTTGTGGGGATTATTGTTGTTGTGAGTGTTGTTGTTGTGGATGTTGTTGTTGTGGGGATTATTGTTGTTGTGAGTGTTGTTGTTGTTGTTGTGGATGTTGTTGCTGTGGATGTTGTTGTTGTGGGGATTATTGTTGTTGTGAGTGTTGTTGTTGTTGTGGATGTTGTTGTGGTGGATGTTGTTGCTGTGGATGTTGTTGTTGTTGTGGGGATTATTGTTGTTGTGAGTGTTGTAGTTGTTGTGGATGTTGTTGTGGGTGTTGTTGTTGTGGGTGTTGTTGTTGTTGTGGGTGTTGTTGTTGTTGTGGGTGTTGTTGTTGTTGTGGGTGTTGTTGTTGTTGTGGGTGTTGTTGTTGTTGTGGGTGTTGTTGTTGTTGTTGTGGGTGTTGTTGTTGTGGGTGTTGTTGTTGTTGTTGTGGGTGTTGTTGTTGTGGATGTTGTTGTTGTTGTGGGTGTTGTTGT
This sequence comes from Coenobita brevimanus, assembly GCF_032717465.1. NCBI lineage: Eukaryota > Metazoa > Arthropoda > Malacostraca > Decapoda > Coenobitidae > Coenobita > Coenobita brevimanus. Next base: position 1,656,385 of record NC_136991.1, read on the forward strand.
GGTTGTTGTTGTTGTTGTTGTTGTTGTTGTGGGTGTTGTTGTTGTGGGTGTTGTTGTTGTGGGTGTTGTTGTTGCTGTTGTGGGTGTTGTTGTTGTTGTTGTGGGTGTTGTTGTTGTTGTTGTTGTGGGTATTGTTGTTGTTGTTGTTGTGGGTATTGTTGTTGTTGTTGTGGGTGTTGTTGTTGTTGTTGTGGGTGTTGTTGTTGCTGTTGTTGTGGGTGTTGTGGGTGTTGTTGTTGTTGTGGGTGTTGTTGTTGCTGTTGTTGTGGGTGTTGTTGTTGTTGTGGGTGTTGTTGTTGTGGGTGTTGTTGTGGGTGTTGTTGTTGTGGGTGTTGTTGTTGTGGGTGTTGTTGTTGTTGTTGTGGGTGTTGTTGTTGTGGGTGTTGTTGTTGTGGGTGTTGTTGTTGTTGTTGTTGTGGGTGTTGTTGTTGTTGTTGTTGTTGTGGGTGTTGCTGTTGTTGCGGGTGTTGTTGTTGTGGGTGTTGTTGTTGTTGTTGTGGGTGTTGTTGTTGTTGTGGGTGTCGTTGTTGTAGGTGTTGTTGTTGTTGTGGGTGTTGTTGTTGTGGGTGTTGTTGTTGTTGTTGTGGGTGTTGTTGTTGTTGTTGTGGATGTTGTTGTTGTTGTTGTGGGTGTTGTTGTTGTTGTTGTGGGTGTTGTTGTTGTGGGTGTTGTTGTTGTGGATGTTGTTGTTGTTGTTGTTGTGGGTGTTGTTGTTGTTGTGGGTGTTGTTGTTGTTGTGGGTGTTGTTGTTGTTGTTGTGGGTGTTGTTGTTGTTGTGGGTGTTGTTGTTGTTGTGGGTGCTGTTGTTGTTGTGGGTGTTGTTGTTGTTGTTGTTGTGGGTGTTGTTGTTGTTGTGGATATTGTTGTTGTTGTTGTGGGTGTTGTTGTTGTTGTGGGTGTTGTTGTTGTTGTGGGTGTTGTTGTTGTTGTGGGTGTTGTTGTTGTTGTTGTGGGTGTTGTTGTTGTTGTGGGTGTTGTTGTTGTTGTTGTGGGTGTTGTTGTTGTTGTGGGTGTTGTTGCTGTGACTGTTGTAGGTGTTATTGTCATTGCTGTTGTTGTTGTAGTGGGTGCTGTTGTTGTCGTTGCTGTCTACCTCCATGTCACCTCTCTTTATTTTACACCCTTGTCTCCTTCCTGTTAGCTAATGAGTGTTGATATTTTGTTGTTGTTCTTCCTCTTCTTCATTTCCTTGTTCCCCGTCCACTTGTTTTTGTATTTGCTGTTTTCATCTTGGTTTTGTCACTGTTCTTCGCTTTTTGTTACCTCCGACAAGGAAGATGGAGGAGGTTATGTATTCACCCGTGTCTGTCTGGCTGACTGGCTGTTTGTGAACGATAGCTAAAAAAATAAATAAATAAATAAAGTAAAAAATAAATAAAATAAAATAAAAATAGATAAATAAATATACATGAATAAATAAATAAAAGTTACCGGATTTCCATGAGAGTTGGTGGGCAGGTGGGCAGTGGGTCGAGGGGGAGCTGATTGCATTTTGAGGTAGATTAGGATTCGGATTCAGGAATAAAGCATAAATTTCATTGGTGCTGGAGGAGGTATGCAGTCCATGAGATTCAGTTACGGGGCGAAGTAATTGGGTGGGACCGTAAAAGTATTCGTCTGGGTTATTTATTATTATTATTTTTTTTTTTTTGGTGGGGGGCGTTGGGGGAGGTATGCTCTCTCTGAAGGAGTTGTAGTTGGTATGGTAGTTGCTCTGTGTATGAGGTACAGGGAATTTGTGTAACCAGTGATTTCATGAAATCTCTAGGGGATTCGTGAAATGAGTTTAAATTAGGATGGGTTAATTAAGGTTAGGTTAATTTAGGCTGTGGTTAAGATAGGCCGGGATAATCTTGGTTAAGTTGAGGTTAGGTTAGGCCAGGTTAGTTAGGTCAGGCTAGTTTAACTGAGATGACTGCTAAGTTATGTTAAACGTTCATCTAAATTAACCTAACCTAATCTAACCTAACTAACCTAACCTAATTTTAACCTAGATTATCCCGGTCTAACCTAAACGCAGCCTAATTCAATCTAACCTTAATTAACTCATCCTAATCTAAACTCATTTCACGAATTTCTAAGGGATTTCATATCACTGGTTACACAAAATCCCTGCTACATATGTATGGCAAGAGAGACGGGCAGGAACAACAGTACAGTTCAGGTAGATCCGCTATGTAGTATTATCAGTTCTTTCACGCTATGTAATATTATCAGCTCCTTCACATGTTGATGGAATGAGAGTTGACACTTTCCGCACACACAGGACGGGGCCACAATCACCCCTTGTTTCCTTCACCCTTTGTGTCCCTCACCCCTTGTTATGTGTCTTTCTCTTTGTCTTGTTCGAAAGCTATGTAGGTTTTCCCAATGTACACACAATGATAAATACACAGACAGGCACACAGACTGAGGCAGAGATGTACCTTTAAAGAAATAGGTAGATAGCCTTGATATATATAGATAGATACACAGATAAATAGATAGATAGACTGATAGATTGAGAGAGAGAGAGAAAGAGAGAGAGAGAGAGAGAGAGAGAGAATTCCCGTCAGTCAACGTTTCGTCTTTAAAATCAGCCTCAATTGAACATGCTTCAGTTTTCTCCAACTCTCTCTCACCTACAGCAGGTGTGCAAAAATCTGTCCAATATTTCACCTCTTCTACCCTTCCCCTTTTCCTCTGCTGCCTAAAATTTTTGTGATTCTCTGTCGAGGTATGGAGGAGAGAGACGGACATGATTTTAGTGTTAAGTAGGCGCAGTGGGATAGTGGGTAAACTTTTGTCTCTCCCTGTATCTCTGTCTCTTAATGTAATCTCTCCCTTCCCTCAATTTCCTTCCTCTTTTCCCCTCCCTTCACTTCCATCCTTTCTTTTCCGTCTCTTCCTCTCTTTCCTTCCCATCAATTCCTGTCTCTTCGCTTCCTCTTTTCCTTCCCTTCCATCCCTTTCTATCTTTCCTTCCATCCCTTTCTCTCTGTCCTTCCTTCCCTTCCATCTCTTTCTGTCTTTCCTTCCGTCCCTTTCTCTCTTTCCTTCCTTCCTTCCCTGTTTGCTTTTCTTCCTTCCAATTTCCCTAGTTAACATCTTGCCTTCCCTCCCCCTTGTGGTACTCGGCTGTATTTCTTCTATTTTACGACTTCTCTGCCCTAACCTCTTCCTCTCTCCTTCTTCTAGTTCTCCTCTTCCTCTTCTCTCCTCCTCACTCTTCTTCCTCCTCCACCTCTACACCCTTCTCCTTCACCTCCTGTCCTCCACTTTCTCTTCCTCCACCTTTCGTTTCATTTTCCTTTCCCTTCTTCTTATCTTCCCTCCTCATCCCCCCTCTTCCTGTTTTTCCCAGTCCTCTTCTCTGGTCTTTCCTCCTTTCTTCCTCTCCCCTCTTTCCTTCCTCCTCTAATTTCCCTTCCATCCCCTCCACTCTCTTCCTCCCCCCTACCTTTCCCTCCTCCTCACCTTCCCCCACTTCTCTTCCGCTCCTCTCTCCTTCCATCTTCCTAACCCTCTTCTTTCCTTCCCTTCATCTTCTTTTCTTTCGTCCTTCCTCTACCCCTCCTCTCCTCTTCCCTCTACCGCTTTTCTTCCTTTCCTCTTCTCTCCTCTTCTCCTATTCCTGTTCCTTCCTCTCCCCTCCATTCTTTCTCTGCCCTTTCTTTCCATTTCCTCCTTCGCCATTCCCCTTTTCCTTCATCCTCCTTTTCCCTCTTTCTGCATTTCCATCTCCCATTTCCCCTCCTCTTCCCATGTTTTCCTCTCTCCTCCATTTCCCCTCTTCTCTTCCCTCATCATTTATCTTCTCTTCTCCTATTCCTCATTTCCCCTCTTCTTTCTCCATCTCTCCCCTCTTCTTTTTTCTTCTCTTCCCCTCCTCTCTTGTTTTCCCCTCCTTCTCTCCCCTCCTCTCCTTCCTCTTCCGTCTCCCTTTCCTCCTCTCGCCTATTCTCCTCTCACCATCTCTCCCCTCTCCTTTTTTCTTCTCTTTCCCTCCGCTCTTCTGTTTTCCCTTCCTTCTCTCCCCTCCTATCCTTCCCCTTCCTTTTCCTCTTCCCTTTCCTCCTCTCCCCTCCTCCTCTTCCCTCTTCCCCTCCTTAAATACACAGTGGTTTGTTTCACCGAGTTATTCCCCCTCCCCTCCCTCCCTCCCCCTCCCCCCAAACTCCCTCCGTATGATGGACAAGTGCTTAACCAAGGTAAATGAGAGAGAGAGAGAGAGAGAGAGAGAGAGAGAGAGAGACGGGGGGGATCATTTATTACCATTTTACTACTACTCCAACTAATACTACTACCACCACCATCACCACCACCACTAGGTCTACTACTATCACCACAACTACTTCTACCACTACTACTGCCACTACCACCATTACTACTACACCACTGCTAGTACTACTACTATCACTACTATTTCTACTACTACCACTACTACTACTTCTACCACAACTACTACTACTACTATTACTACCGGTACTACTACTACTTCTACCACTACTACTACTACCACCGGTATAATTTATTACTTAATGAATGGCATATAATAAGTGCCATGTGTGGTGCTTCACGGCCAGCTGCAGGTCTCTCTCTCTTTCTCTCTCTCTCGTTACGTTTTTTGTTCTCAAGACACACACACACACACACACACACACACACACACACACACACACACACACACAGATTCTGCCTCCATGTTCCCTTGTTGTCTCTCACCCTCTTTATTATATGTATTCTCTCTCTCTCTCTCTCTCACTCTCTCTCTCTCTCTCTCTCTCTCAGTATATTTCCCCAGGGGTGTACACAATTTATGATTCTCGGTTGTGTCTTTGCATAAGGGAGGGGGTGGAGAGAGAGAGAGAGAGAGAGAGAGAATCTGTATACGTTGTGTAAAACTGGTGATGCATATTCCACACGGAAATCTGTGTGTGTGTGTGTGTGTGTGTGTGTGTGTGTGTGTGTGTGTGTGTGTGTGTCGTTCCCTGGTATGTAGTGTACGAGTATATCATGTATGTATGCATAAATGTATACATGTATGTATGGAGAAATTTTAGCTTTGAAAGAACGCACGAGTACAGTCAGCAATGTAGGTATAATTGTGTGTTATTGCTGGGGCAGGCCGATCTGATGCAGCACTACATCAAGCGAGTGGATGATGGTCTCCATCACCTACCACCTGTATAACTACAGGTAAGTCCAAGGAGTTAATGTAGTATGTATGTAAGTACGTATGTATGAAGAGAGAAATCGTTGGTATGCCTGTATTTTACGCATATATAATGAATGAATAAGTAAGCGTGAATGTTGAGTGTATGTTCATACCGTATGCATCAGTATGTCGTGAATGTGTTGTGCATATATATCAATGTATGAATTCGAGTGTATAGTCACGATTATATGTACTCCATGACTACCGTAAAACATGATGGTATGGACAGTATGTATGTATTTATGTGTATGTCTCAGAAGTTAGTGTGTATGTATGTTTCAGAGGTTAGTATGTGCGTAAGTATGTTTGAATGTATGTTTCAGAAGGTAGTATATATTAAGTATGTACGCATGTAGCCTATGTATGTATGTACGTATGTATGTATGTATGTATGTATGCAGTATATCTCAGTCTTGGCAGTTGCTTTACGAACTCACTTTAGCTCTTGTGAATAGTAAGTGTGAATGTAAATGAGATAAGACGTAGGCTACTTAGGTTATCTTACGGGTTATTCTCTCTCTCTCTCTCTCTCTCTCTCTCTCTCCTAAATGCTAAATCTTGCTGTGAATTTCGGTTACTGGGTTATCTCTTATTAATTTTTTTTTTTTTCTCTCTCTCTCTCTCTCCCCCCTAAATACTAAAGCTGGGCGTAAATTTCGCTTATTAGGTTATCTCACTTATTAATCCTCTCTCTCTCTCTCTCTCTCTCTCTCTCTCTCTCTCTCTCTCTCTCTCTCTGTCGGTCTGTATTTCTCGACGTTCACCATTCCCTTGTCCCTCCTCTTCATTCTCCCTTCCCCCCTCCTCTCTCTCTCCCTCCCTCTCTCTCTCTCTCCCTCCCTCCCTCCTTCCCTCTCTGTCTCTCTCTCTCGGCGTTCACCTCTCCCTTCTCCTTTCTCTCCATTATCTCCCCCTCCCCCCCTCTTGAATAATGCGACTGAGCGGAAGTGTCGCCTACTTGGGTTATCTCACATATAATTCATCCTCTCTCTCTCTCTCTCTCTCTCTCTCTCTCTCTCTCTCTCTCTCTCTCTCTCTCTCTCTCTCTCCAGAATACTAAAGCTTGGTGTAAATTTTCACAACTGGGTTAGCTCACTTATTAATCCTCTCTCTCTCTCTCTCTCTCTCTCTCTCGGCTGGCCTTCACTAGCCTCTTCGGTAGTAAGGAATATTTGTCACAATAAATGAATAAATGGAATAAAAACGTATCCAAAATAAATGCGTAAACAAATAAATACAAAAAAATAAATAAACAATAAATACGTAACCAAAATAAATGCGTAAACAAATAAATAAATACAAAAAATAAATAAACAGAATTAATACGTAACCAAAATAAATGCATATACAAATAAATAAATAAATAAATAAATAAGCAGAATAAATACGTAACCAAAATAAATGCGTAAACAAATCAATACAATATAATAAACAATTAAACCGTAAATACATAAAGTTAATAAACAAGTAAATAAAAAAACGTAAATCAATCAATAAAAAGGTAAATAAATATAAACGTAAATAAATAAAAAAGCAAATAAATCAATTAAAACGTAAATAAATCAATATGAACATAAATAAGTCAATATAAACATAAATAAATCAATAAAAACGTAAATAAATCAATAAAAACGTAAATACATCAATATAAACGTAAATAAATCACTATAAACGTAAATAAAAACAAATAAATCAATATAAACGTAAATAAATCAATATAAACGTGTCAATAAAAACATAAATAAATCTAAAAGTAAATAAATAAATAAAAACGTAAATAAATCAATATAAACGTAAATAAATCAATGAAAACGTAAATAAATCAATGTAAACGTAAATAAATCAATATAAACGTAAATAAATCAACAAAAACGTAAATAACCAAATAATCAAATAAATATGAATAAAACAAATACATTAATAAAAACGTAAATAAAAAGTAAATAAAGTACATAATCCACAAACCATTAATATCTTACTAGCAAAATTCAGAGACAGAAATACATCTAGCAGTCACCAATCCCCTTCCAATTTTTTTTTTTCCCCACAAACAAATGTATTCCTCCCGCCGCGACACAGACAAATATTCCTCCCTGCCAAATAGAAAGCCATTAGAGGGTTGAAAAGTATCCCGATAAATATTTGGGTCAGCGAAAAATATTAATTGGATGGCGAATTTTGCGCGTGCCGAACCAGGGAGTTGTTTGGGTGTTGTATTTTGCGGGCTGGGAGTAACCGTACCGAACGCGTATGTCTGGTAGGTATATAAGCTGTTTCTGGAAGGCGCGTTCTTTCTTCCCCACCCCCCTCTCTCTGGAATGCGCGATGTTATCTTCCTCCCCCTCCTCCCCTCTCTCTCTGCAATGCGTGATGTTCCTCCCCCCTCTCTCTGGAATGCGCAATGTTATCTTCCTCCCCCTCCCCCCCTCTCTCTCTGCAATGCGTGATGTTCCCCCCCCCTCTCTGCAATGCACGATGTTTCCCCCGCCTCTCTGCAATCCGCGATGTAGCCTACCCCCCCCCTCTCTGGAATGCGCGATCTTATTTTTCCTCTCCCTCTCTCTGCAGTGCGTGATGTCTTTCCCCCCCTCTCTCTTTCTCTCTGCAATGTGCGATGTTCCCCCCCCCCTCTCTCTCTCTCCCCGGCTGCTTGTGTTTATTATATCTAACCTAGACCCACCCTACCCTAACCCCAAGAGCTAAAACGAATAACCATCCCAACCCAACCTAACCCAGTCTAACCTAACCTCAATTTTAAGCTAACAAAATCTCTCAGTCTTTTAAATGCAGCGTCCGGGCATCTCTAAATGAACGAATAAATCTGGCTTTTTTATTTTTATTTTATTTATTTTTTTTAGGCTTTGGAATGAATGTGTTTTGGGGACTTTCAGCCTTGGAATCTTTCTTTTCTGTATTAACAAAAAATCAGGAAATACGATACTGGCGAAAAATTGCATTCGTTGCCTCGTGTGGAGCCGAAACAACCATCAGCTGAAGAAAACGTTTATTGGCACTTCGACTGGAAAAAACGTTTGCTGGTACAAACGTTAGCTGGAAAAAACGTTAGCTGGTATAAACGTTAGCTGATACAAACATTAGCTGGTATAAACGTTAGCTGGTATAAACATTAGCTGGAATAAACGTTAGCTGGTATAAACATTAGCTGGAATAAACGTTAGCTGGAATAAACGTTAGCTGGTATAAACGTTAGCTGGTATAAACTTTAGCTGGTATAAACGTTAGCTGGTATAAACATTAGCTGGAATAAACGTTAGCTGGTATAAACGTTAGCTGTAAAAACCTCAGGTGAAATAGAAGTCATCTGGAATAAACGTTAGCTGGTATGAACGTTGGGAGGCGTAACCGTCAGCTGGCATAACCGTTAGCCCACATAACCGTCCCAACAGTCCAAACGGCCGATTATTTCCCTACGTGACCTAATTCGCTAGCAGTTACAGCAGTGGTCATTTAAGGTCACTGCAGATGCGTTAAGGTACTTTGCATCATAACCTATAAACATTCATTCATACATCCACTCATAATAATAATCACCATCATCATCATCATTAGCAGCAGCTGCAATTATCATCAGTTATCATTATCAACAACAATAGTAGTAGTAGTAGTAGCAGTAGTAGTAGTAGCAGAAGTAGTAGTAGTAGTAGTAGTAATAATAATAATAATAATAGTAATTATAATAATAATAATAACCACACATACTACTAATAAGGAAACACAGGCGTACTAAATGCACCAGAGGCATTGCTATCCCATCAGATCCAATCCCATTCACCACCAATACCACTTCAAGTCTAATTAGGCAATCAAAGTCCTTCACATCCACTTAGGGTCTGTCCTTTAATTCACCTCTAATTAGTACCAATTAAGTGAAACCAGATTCTATTAACACATACAGTACGACGACGTGTTTAGTTACCTCCGCCAACGAAGCTGGAGGAGGTTATGTATTCACCTGTGTTTGTCTGTCTGTTTGTCCACACGATATCTCGAAAAGTTCTCGACGAATTTTAATTAAATTTTGTGGAAGGATGGGTCATGGGCCAAGAAAGAATTGATTAAATTATGGGACGGATCCGGATCCTGCAATGGCATTGGGTTCCTAGTTATTTCTTTATCTGTCAATGTATTTATTTTATTTTTGCTACCATCAGTGTCTTTGATCAACATAAAGGGACCTCCAATGAATGGTTAATAATCTACCGTACCTCAAATCCTTCACACACACACACACACACACACACACACACACACACTCAAATCATATTCTACCCTTTCTAAACTCCCTTAAAACAAATGCAATCTTTCCAAATTCCCGCACAAACAACAAAATAACAACATTCCAATCCGATTCCCAGCACCCAAACCTGTAAAACCACACTCTATGCGAGGATGGTAGCCCCAGACACTGCTTCCCCCGGCCAGGTCGTTAATGTGATGCATAATAGGGAAGGGGAAGCAAACCAGACTGTCTCATACCTTACGTTATAGACCACCACTGCATCACACCCACACACCACACCCACACCTCATTACTCCCACACATGCCGGTGGTGGTGGTGGTGGTGGTGGTGGTGGTGGTGGTGGTGGTGGTGGTGGTGCTGCTGCTGCTGCTGCTGCTGCTACTACTACCATTACTACTACTACTTCTACCACCACTACTACTACTACTATTACAATGCCGCCTCATTCGGTACATTACAGTATAAATCACCACTATCACCATCACCACTCACCCTGGCACCACCACCTCTCACACACACACACACACACACACACACACACACACACACACGCCTCGTTAGTCTGAAGCCAGCGCCGAGTCAGCAGGATGGGCGGTGTGGGGGGGGTGTTATATATACCTCGCCTCAGAATAAAATAAGTTACTAATTCACCTCTACAAATACACATACAAATTCCTTGTACACTTTAATTTTTCCCCTGTACACTTTCCACTTAAATTTTTCCCCTGTACACTTTCCACAAATTTTTCCCCTGTACACTTTCCACTTTAATTTTTCCCCTGTACACTTTCCACATAGACTGGTATTCTCGTCGGTTAAGGAAGCTCCCTAACACCTCTTCCTAAGCGATTTATCTTGCTTATGACACCTTGCCGCCCTCTCCTGTGTTACGTAAATCATTCTATATCACCATACTCTGCACCAACAACATACAAAATGATGATGGCCAGATAAGGGAAAAAATAAAACTGAGGAATGGATAAGAAAAAAAAGATAACCGAGGAATGGGTAAAAGATAATTGGGGAATGGATAGGAATAAAAACGATAATTGTGGAATGGATAGGAATAAAAAAGATAAATGAGGAATGGATAAGAAAAAAGTATATATAGAAATGGATAAGAAAAATACTTTGATAAATCGATGTGAAAAAAAATGTTAAAAATGGATATATATATGTATGTATGTATGTATTGCCTATATAACTGATGAATCGATAAGGAAAAAAGTAAATGTAAATAAGGAATGAATAAGAAAGAAATTAAACTGAAAATGGATACCGTAATAAAAAGTAAAAAAAAAAAAGATTAAGAAAATAGCAAACTCAAAAAGAAATAAGAAAAAAGTGAATTAAAAAAAGGATGAGTGGATAAAAAAAGAATAAAACAATAAATACAAAAAAGGATAAGAAAAAATAAACCAAAGTATAAGAAAAAATAACAAGGAGGAATGGAGAAGAAAAAAATGAGGAATGGAGAGGAAATATGTAAATTCAGGAATGCATAAAAATGGATTTAAAAAAAGACAACTGATGAATGGAAAAAAAAAAATGAAATATGGATAAGAAAAAAAATGAAAAAATGAGTAAAAAGAAAAATGATGAATGGAAAACGAAAGACTCACTCAAAAAATCAATGAAACACTAATTACATTCTCCCACACTCCACACGAATTTATTAAACTTAGAAAATACTTAGAACTCAAAGCAATTCAAAGTAATGGAGGCGGAAAAATGCAGGGCCAACTTAACCAAAGTGAAGTGGTCATCAATAGCTTTAAGTGAGTGAGAGAGAGAGAGAGAGAGAGCAACCCACACCCGTACAGCCTAACAATACAAACCAACATTCTGCGTCTTCTTTTTTTCCTTTTTCTTACAATCTTGCTCTAACGCCACCAGAAAGAAAGAGGGGGGGGGGAAAGACCTTCAGAGAGCTCCCGTCTCGCAAGGTTATGAGTCTCCACCTCTAACCGCCTCCTATGGCACCACACCCTACTTCCCAACCGACAGGAAACTTTCGGTCCTGTCGGTATGTGAGAGCGTCTTCCCTTCTTTCCAATTCCTCCCTCGGGAATTCAACCCTGACCCTCCTGACAAAGCTAGCAAGGTTTTATTTGGCATTCTCTTTGTTGCTGCTGCTTCCACGATTCTCTCTCCCTCTCTCTCTCATGTTTTTTATTGCTATCGTTTCCCCGATTCTCTGTTTGTCTGTCTGTCTGTCTATCTCTCTCTCTCTCATGCTTTTTACTGCTGTTGTTTCCACGATACTGTCTGTCTGTCTGTCTCTGTCTCTCTCTCTCTCTCTCTCTCTCTCATGATTTTTATTGCTGTTGTTTCCACGATCCTGTCTCTCTCTCTCTCTCTCTCTCTCTCTCTCTCTCTCTCCCTGACCGCCCGCCTCATTGTTCTTGTTGTTGTTTCTTCCTCAACAGACGCCGAATCGAACTTGCACGAACTTTTGGCGGGCAATTTCAGTTTGGATAATTCGGCTCCCGCTTTGCCATACCCATTACTCGGCGAAATAGTCTGTGTGTGTGTGTGTGTGTGTGTGTGTGTGTGTGTGTGTGTGTGTGTGTGTGTGTGTGTGTGTGTGTGTGTGTTCTTGACGGTTGAGAGAATGAAAAAGCCTTAATTTTCTTGAGTGGCTATCACAGACTTTGTAACCTCTCTCTCTCTCTCTCTCTCTCACACACACACACACACACATTCCAAAGCACACAATCTCTCTCTCTCTCTCTCTCACACACACACACACACACACACACACACACACACACACACATTCCAAAGCACACAATCTCTCTCTCTCTCTCTCTCTCTCTCTCACACACACACACACACACACACATTCCAAAGCACACAAACTCTCTCTCTCTCTCTCTCTCTCTCACACACACACACACACACACACACACACATTCCAAAGCACACAAACTCTCTCTCTCTCTCTCTCTCTCTCTCTCTCTCACACACACACACACACACACACACACACACACATTCCAAAGCACACAAATTCTCTCTCTCTCTCTCTCTCTCTCTCTCTCTCTCTCTCTCTCTCTCTCTCTCTCTCTCTCTCTCTCTCTCTCTCTCACACACACACACACACACACCACGCGCCATGTCGATGAGAACTGACAGGCCACATGGGAAGTGACTTTGGCTGGTCTAGACAGCCCGTTCCCTCAGGCCCGGCAGTCCAACTTGTCATTCACCTTCATGCGTCACAACTTTAGCACTAATACCTTTCACTCGCACACACACGAGAGACAGATAGATAGATAGAGAGAGAGAGAGAGAGAGAGAGAGAGAGAGAGAGAGAGAAATATCCGTGTGAGTCAGCCTTGGCATACGTACAGTAATAGTAAATAAATAAATAAATAAATAATAGTCATCCATCCATCCATCCATCATTGTGTAGGAGACCTGGGCTAGGCATGTTGGTCCTGACATTTAAGATGAGAGTGACCAGCCTCACTCATCCCTGAGTGGCACACTACGTGAGCAATCAACCCCAACCATCCCTTGGATATAAACCTTCACCGGCTCAATCCGAATGGAGTACCTTAATTACCCACTAAACCACCAGGCACAACACACACCACAAAGCCAATCAGGAGACAGGATGTGTGTGCTGGGCAATCCCCAGGTCCTGTCCTCCCCACCTACTGTTTTTTTTTTTAATCAGCCCATACACCACTGATCGGGCTAATGTATGGCCCGGCCTGCACTATATGTGCAGGGAATCTTTCAACGAACGAACGAACCAGGCACCATAATTTGGTTATATGGTTACCACCCAGCGTAGTAAATGATTTCCTGGTGTACAGGAGACCATTTGGCTTGTCACTCAGCGTATAATCACCCGTAGACAGAAGGAAGAGGAAAGAATGAACTGAAGAGTGAACAGAAGTGGTAGGAAGGAAAGAAGGAAGAAAGGACAGGGTATTCACCCGAGAGCAGCACAAACTACATCCAGTGAGTGGATGGTGAGCGCCCCCCACCTACCACATAATAGCAATAACAATAATATTAATAACAATATTGATAATAATAATTATAATAATCATAATCATAATAATAATAGTGGTAATACCAATAATAATAATAATACAGGTAACAATATTAATAAACCATAAATAATAATCAACATTTTCCAGGACTGTATTTAATATTTCAATGGCCTCAATAAAGTTAATCTCCACCCGTAATAAAACCCTTCATTTATCCCCCAAAATAACTAAATTACCCCCATCCTTTTGGTAATTAAATCGTGACAGGCTAATTATCTCAGTCTCCTCCAACACAGGTAAGTTGTTTATTCTCTCAAGGAAGTGTTAATTTAAAGGGACGTCTTGAAGATGGTGATGCTGACTTCTTGTAATCATCTTCAGTATTTATTTTTTTTGTTTATTTTGCGTGTTAGGCCGCAGTATTGTGTGGCGTAATGTTCTCTCTCTCTCTCTCTCTCTCTCTCTCTCTCTCTCTCTCTCTCACACACACACACACACACACACATCACCGGATAGAAAGCGTTAACTTGAATCGAACAACTTAAAGGTAGATCACACACACACACACACACACACACACACACACACACACAACAGGTCTGCGTACCTGATAAAAAGCATTAGAATTATTGAGGCAGTTCAAACCTTAATTATTTCTTCGTTTTATTTGTATTTTTACCTTTTTCCTCCGTGTTTTTTTTTCGTGTTTTTTTTTTAAAGTCCAAACTGTAATAATGAAACCTGCATTTTATTTCAGAAGGAGGTTTTAAAAATTCACACAATATTACCAGCCAGACACAAAGTTAGCATGTTTCAAGATTTGCAGTGGCTGTTTTTGCAGCGTTTATCACGGGCTCCTGACAGACTGCGTTACTATTTACAAGCTTTTTTTGGTGTGTGTGTGTGTGTGTGTGTGTGTGTGTGTGTGTGTGTGTGTGTGTGTGTGTGTGTGTGTGTGTGTGTGTGTGTGTGTGTGTGTGTGTGTGTGTGTGTGTGTGTGTGTGAGTGAGCTGAGTGAGTGAGTGAGTGAGTGAGTGTGTATGTGTGTGTGTGTGTGTGTGTGTGTGTGTGTGTGTGTGTGTGTGAGTGAGTTGAGTGAGTGAGTGAGTGAGTGAGTGAGTGAGTGTGTATGTGTGTGTGTGTGTGTGTGTGTGTGAGTGAATGAGTGTGTGTGTGTGTGTGTGTGTGTGTGTGTGAGTGAATGAGTGTGTGTGTGTGTGTGTGTGTGTGTGTGTGTGTGTGTGTGTGTGTGTGAGTGTGTGTGTGTGTGTGTGTGTGTGTGTGTGTGTGTGTGTGTGCGTGTGTGTGTGTGCGCGCGCGCTTATTTTTTACGTATTTAATGGAACTTCACGCATTTCTGAGGCTCACGCTAAAAAAAAAAAAAAAATACACACAAATACTAGACTGAAATTAAGTTTGCATGTCTTGTAATCCGCATGTCGTGTTTTTGTGCAGTTACCGGTGGTGGGGAGGGAGCCGTCGCGTGGTGGCACCGATATTACCAGGTGCCTCAACTGCCTGGCTACACAGACGTCCCTCAGCTACTTCCCTATCCACCAAAAGGAGGATGGTGAACAGAAGAATTGCAACTTAAGCCTGCAGTCCACCGGGTTCACGTTTCTGATGAACTTGGGGTAACAATAACAGTAACAACAACAACAACTACTACTACTACTATTGTTACTACTACTACTATTGTTACTACTACTACTACTATTACTACTACTATAACTACTACTACCACCATCACAAGCCTACCACTGCTACTACTACTACTCCTAACACCACCACCACCACCGCTAGCGTACTACTACTACAACTACTACTACTGTACTACTACTACTACTACTGCTACTACTACTACTACTACCAGCACCACTAGTCTACTACTACTACTACTGCTACTACTACTACTACTACCACCACCACTAGTCTACTACTACTACTACTTCTACTACTACTACTACTACCACCACCACTAGTCTACTACTACTACTACTTCTACTACTACTACTACCACCACCACCCCTGTCTTTATTAAGCAAGGATGACAGCCAACGAAATATTTGTAGTGTTGAATGCCACCAAACTCTCCTTCCACATAAAGTGTCAATAAGGCGAGATGGAGGGACTGTAAGGAGAATCGTCACACTTTATGGTCACTACACTCTTCTAAATGCACCTCTCACGGGAGTCCATATTTACAGACACGCTTGAGATGGAAGAGGAGGAGGAGGAGGAGGAGGAGGAGGAGGAGATGATGATGATGATGATGAGGAGGAGGAGGACGAGGAGGAGGAGGAAGAAGAAGAAGAAGAAAGAAAAAGAGGAAGAAGAAAAGGAAGACGAAGAGGGAGGTTTCAGAATTACTAGTACGGGCAACACGAGGGTCAATAAGGCAAACAATATTTTTTCCAGTTCACAGGCTTCCCCCACAATAAGACACGCAACAATCTCACTTCCATCAAGGTCCCCATTGGTGTTGGGTGAAGAGGGACACACTGGGGAAGGGAGGGAGGAAACACACCTTGTCCCTGAGTCTGACCGGCGCCGGGGAATTGATCTCGGGTTGGACCAGTTGCGGGCAAGATGTGCTAACCACAAGACCACTGGCTATAGCACCGTGACGTCACTCGCAATTCACTCATTCTACCACCGGACGACTTTATTCTGCTCATGGGGGGGATTTTTTTGTTCACGTTGGAGACATTAAATAACACCTTTTATTAACCCCTTCACTACGAGATCTCTAAAAATTGAAGGAAAAAAAAAAAAGCTGGATAGCACAAAAAAAAAAAAAGTAAATAGCGTCCCACGTCTTAAGAAATTAATATGAAAAAATAAGACAAAATTCTCCACGTATATAATTCCTAAGATGACCTGATATTCTTAGAAAGTAGCTAAGAATCTTCATAAATAAGATATACATAATAATTCACATCTATAATTACTTAGGTGGCCTGATAATCTTAGAACGTGGGTAAGAACTTTTATGTATGTGAAGGTTGACTCCCTTGCAAGACGCTATGGCACAATCTCAAGTTAATCAAGTCTTTAACTGCCTCTCTCGCCTTCCTTCCATTCCACTCAGCACTGCCCTCGTCATCTCCCCTCCCTAACACCTTCTCCTAAGCGATTTGTTTGGGTTATTGGACCGTACTGTCGTCTTCTGTGATATGTAAGTCCTTCTAATAACGCCACACTCTTCATAGGTAGTTTACGTAACCCTACCCTACGCTTCATCTACCCTAGCGTATACACAGCTAGGCTACATATCTACCCGCCCTTCTTCTTAATCTACCCAGCCTCTTCTACCCAACTAGCATATAGTGGTGGAAGTAACTGTTGCCTACCTTTTATGTTTGCTTTACTGTTAGGGGTATTTATTGTAACCTACTCCCTCCTCCTCTCTCTCATTATGCTGTACCTATGTGCACTGAGTCTCTTCTCTCTCTCTCTCTCTCTCTCTCTCTCTCTCTCTCATTACGCAGTACCCAAATGCATTTAGTCTCCTCATCTCTCTCTCTCTCTCTCTCTCTCTCTCTCTCTCTCTCTCTCTCTCTCTCTCTCTCTATGCCGTACCTACCTACCTACCAACTACATTTAGCCTCTCCACCTCTCTCTCTTTCTCTCTCGCTCTCTTTCTCTCTCTCTCTCTCTCTCTGCCACTTCCACACTCATCTACATTAACCAGATTTATTTCACCGTGCTAATGCTTTCACCTCGGATCCCTAAGCACCTTTTCTTGCAGGGATTTCCTTCTATTGTGAGTAAAATCGTCTGGAGGTATCAAGAACAAATATTTAAGTGGCATAGGGATAGTAGTAGTAGTAGTAAAGTAGTATTGGTGGTGGTGGCCGTGGTGGTAGGAGGAGGAGGAGGAGGAGGAGGAGAAGAAAAAAAAAAGTAGTAGTAGTAGTAGCAGAAGCAGAAGCAGCAGCAGTAGTAGTAGTAGTAGTAGTAGTAGGTTCATTTGAATATGAACCCAGTGGACTGCAGGCTGAAGTTACCCCTCTCCTACAGTCCACCATCCTCTTCTGGGGGGATAGGGAAGGGAGTTGAGGGACGTTTGTCTAACCTGGCAGCTCCCCCGCCCACATATATTAGTGCCACCACATGAAGGCGTCCCTCTCCAGCACTTTGATGGCAAAAATAGACTAAATTAAACTGAAACTCCGATAATTCTCCCTCAAAGGTTAAATTAATAGGTTTTTCTTCAGTGTGGAGTATGTCAGCTAAGTTAGTTAAAGAAATGTGTTACGCAACCGATAACCTCTCTCTCTCAACACCTGTAATGGTTGATTTTTGCAGTCAACAAAAAATTCTCTCTCTCTCTCTCTCTCTCTCTCTCTCTCTCTCTCTCTCCGTATGTCTTCGTGCTGCTGGTGAGTGAGTCGCTTAACCAAAAATGTGGGTTAATTCAGCTCTGTAATACCCGAGTGAAAAACAGAAAGACACCAGATCATACAGACTTAAAATACAGCACATGGACCCGTATTCTCGGTTAAGGAAGCCCCCTAACACCTTTTCCTAAGCGATTTATTTATTACACTTTACTGTCTTCCTCTGTGTTATCTAAATCCTAATATCGCCATACTCTGCATAAACAACGTCTCTGTCTATCTATAGCCCGACGCCCTAATCCCGCAAAGGGTAGCCGCAGACAAAGCGCCTCCAAGTCGCTCTGTCCCCCACCACTTCCCTGCCCCGCTCCCAGCTCGCACCCCGCTTTCTCATATAGGCTACCTCACCACTCCATCACTCCATCTCATCCATGGCCTCCCCCTCCCTCTTCCCCCCTCCACCTCACTCACATACACTCCTCGTTAGTCTCTCGCTCTCCATCCTCTCCACATGGCCAAACCACCTCAAATGTGTCCTGTCTCAATATATATATATATAGAATCGGTAGCTACAAGTATCAAAATAATTTATATGCTTCATGATATGGGCTACAGACATTAAAAAAAAAAAAAAATCATTCAGTTTCGAAATATGCAGTATCCTATTTCAAAATTCCTCATTGAGTTGGGAAATATATAATAGGCAAAGTCAAAAAAAATTCTCCTGTCTTCAAAAATATCCAGCTGCGTATATATAAAAAAATAAATAAATAAATAAAAAAAACAAGCCCATTTCAAAACTTTTCCTTCGGTGTTTGGAAAAATTTATGGCGTATGAAAACAAGCGTCCTGTGTTTCGAAATTAGGCTGCATTATATCACTACACCTCGTCCTGTGTGTGTGTGTGTGTGTGTGTGTGTGTGTGTGTGTGTGTGTGTGAGAGAGAGAGAGAGAGAGAGAGAGAGAGAGGATAATTTGTTGACTAGCTACACAAAATTTGCTGGACCCTTTCTAGCCGCTCTCTCTCTCTCTCTCTCTCTCTCTCTCTCTTTTCCCGTGAGAGAGCCAGGTGCGAGACTAAATTACCTTGAGGAAGCTGAGAGATTAATTACCGCCTTGTGAGCTGCACACCTTGATTACCTTGAGAGAGGGAGGGAAAAGCACTAAGGAAAAATAGGTGAGTTATATTTGCCTCTGTATTGTATTGGACAGCTTACATACGCCTCATCTCTCTCTCTCTCTCTCTCTCTCTCTCTCTCTCTCTCTCTCTCTCACACACACATACATACACACACAAACAGACACATCTCTCTCTCTCTCTCTCTCTCACACACACACACACACACACACACACACACACACACACACACACACACACACCTTCATTACCTTGTTAAATGCGATGGAAAAAACATGAGAAAAACGAGATATGGTTAGTCTATCCACACACACACACACACACACATACACACACACAAACACACACATACTTATAGTTTTTTCACACTAACCTGGCCCAGATTTTCGTCCTTATTTCCATCAGGTATTTACAGTAGCTCAGAAAAAGGCAATTGTATGGGTTTACGTTCTTTCCATGGCACTTCTTCGTGACTAGTACTGTCTATGAGTGTTAATCTAAAGCTACAACTCAGGATTCGAGATGAGAGAGAGAGAGAGAAAGAGAGAGAGAGCAATGAGTAGAGCCCACTGTGTCAAAACACCACAAAGACTCGAGGTACCAGCAAATTTAACATACGTATTTTAGCGAGCGGCTTGCATACGCCTGATAGGGACGGGACGGCTTTCAATAAACGCTAAAGCTGTGTTTTACGACCCCCTAAAGCCAAGTCATCCGTAGCGCAGATCATCACCACGAAAATAAATCACCAAGGAAAGGGTGTTAGGGCAGCCTTCTTACCCTTCGCAATATTTCACAATGTTTCGTTCACCCATTGTATAGCCTCCCTGCTAGTCACGAAGAAGTGCTATGGAGATGATGGAGCTCTAGTCACGAAGAAGTGCTATGGAGATGATGGAGTTCTAGTCACGAAGAAGTGCTATGGAGGTGATGGAGTTCTAGTCACGAAGAAGTGCTATGGAGATGATGGAGATTTTGCCACGAAGAAGTGCTAGGAAGATGATGGAGCTCTAGTCACGAGGAAGTGATATGGAGATGATGGGGATCTAGTCACGAAGAAGTGCTATGGAGATGAGGGAGCTCTAGTCACGAAGAAGTGCTATGGAGAAGATGGAGGTCTGGTAGTGCTATATTCTGCCACTGGGTTTCGGGAACTGAGCTGCAAAAGGGACGAAAATCTGGGCCAAGTTATGGTGAAAGAGGTATTGACGTGGAGGGGGTGAAAAACTGATATAATTGTGAATGAGTCAGTGAACATGTTAATGACTGACTGCATGAATGAATGAATGGATGGATGAATGAACGGATGAATAAATGAGTGAAGGAATGGTTTAATGAATGAATGACTAAATGATTAAACGAGTGAATGAATGAATGAATGACTGGATGAATAAACGAGTGAATGAATGAATGAATGAATGAATGGATGAATAAACGAGTGAATGGATGAATGACTTACTGAATGAATGAGTGACTGACTGACTGATTGACTTAACTGAATGAATGAATGACTTACTGACTGGCTGACTGAATAAATGAGTGACTGATTGAGTAGGCTAATTCAATGACTAATACATAAATGACCGGATAAATAAATGAAGTCAGGCTGAAAGATGAAATTACATGAGGCTAAGTAATTAACCTGCCCTAATTACGCTGACGATTAAATGACCCCGTGAGACCTGGTGACTAATTACACTTTGAGCTGAGTGATGACTACCTTCAGAGTGTTGGCAGAGTAGATTATCTTGAGCTGAGGCTAAATTACTATGAGGGATGGACAACTAAATTACCCTCAGAGCACGTAGACTAAATTACCACGTAGGCTGATGATTACCTTGATATCTAAAAGACTTTGTTACCTTGAAAGCTGAGACGAAATTACTTTGTTAGAACTAAGAGAATAAATGACCATCAGGGCAAACAAACTAAATGATAGAGCTGGCAAACTCAATCATATCATTTCGCATCGTTTATAAAGGCTCAAACATGCTTTCATATGTCGGCCTTGGTCACCTAATGGCGGCTGTCCACGCTGCTCGATCTCTGGCAACCCCCCTATTCAGTCCCCTATCCCAGAGATCACACTCTGGGTCTACGACCTCGTCCCACGTCCTTTTTCGGTCTGCCTCTTGCAACCCTAACCCCGACGTTCATACTTCTCAACCTTCCGCACCCAATTGTCATCCCCCATCCTCTCCACATGCCCAAACCATCTCAATCTGCCCCTCTTCATCACAACAACAATACATTCCAATCCCATCCTTCCTCTTAACTCCTCAGTCGCAATCCTAGCCCTCCCAACTGTCATCCTCCATCCTTTCCAGATGCCCAAACCCTTAGCCCAAACCATCTCAATCTACTCCTCCTCGTCGCAACACCAGTACACTCCAGTCCCATCCTTCCTCTCAACTCCTCCATCACAATCCTAGCCCTCTCAATTGCCATCCTCCTTCCTCTCCACATGCCCAAACCATCTCAATCCACCTCTCCTCATCACAACACCAATACATTCCACTTCCATCCTTCCTCGTAACTCCTCAGTCGCAATCCTAGCCCTCCCAATTGTCATCCTCCATCCTCTCCACATGCCCAAACCATCTCAATCTACTGCTCCTCGTCACAACACCAACACACTTCAGTCCCAAACTTCCTCTCAACTCCTCCATCGCAGTCCTAGTCCCCTTCCCCCCTCCTCAAAGCCTCGCATTCAAAGACGCACTACACATCCATCTAATCACAGTCGTTTCTGTACCTTAAGAAGACCAATTTTTCTTCAAAGCTGGGAGACTTAAATCACTTTGAAGACTGGCAAAATTACCTTGACTGAGGAAGGAGAATAAACAACCATGAGAAAGCTTATATTACCTTGAATGAGCTGGGAGAGTAAATTGCCTTAAGAGCAGGATACAAAATTACCTTCAGACTTAGACTATTTTTTTTTACAGAGGAAGAGGAAGTAAAAACAAATTAAATAAAAAATAATTACTTTGAAGGAGAAAAAAGGAGAAAAAGAAAGAAAAAGAAATCAGTCACCCGCAGCTACGAAAAAACAATTACCAAGACAGTTACCATTGCCTTGAAGATGAAATAAATTACCATGAGAAGTAAAAACCAAGACAGAAACCATTACCTTGAAGATTAAGTGAATTACCTTCAGAAACAAAAACCAAGACAATTACCAATATCTTGAAGGATGAAATAAAATACCTTGATAAATAAAAACCAAGACATTTACCAGTACCTTGAAGACTAAATAAATTACACTGAGACTAAATTACCCTACACATAACAAGGAGGAAAATAATGCAAACAAAATCACCCTGAGAGTTGGCGAAATAATTGGCGTAAAGAGTTGACGAAATACGGTAATTGGCGTATAGCGTTGAAAAAATTGGCGTAGAGTTGGCGAAATAATTGGCGTATAGAGTTGGGGAAAATTTTGACGTATCCTGACAGCCAGAGGATGACATAAATGAAATAAAACTTACATAACTAATAAAGAAAGTAGAGTAATGTACCTTGAGATGGGTGTGAGGAGGCTGGCCGTGGGGGGAAGGAGAGCAGCAGCAGGCAGAATACATAAAATAAATATAAACACTTTAAGTTCCTCATGTTGCTCTGTGCTTTATTTTTAGGCTTTATTTTTTACTTTTATGCTTTATTTCGACTTTGGTTCCTTCTTCCTTGCATTTGAAAAAAAAATTAAGTCAGCAGTTCATTGATTTACAGTTACTCTCTAGTCAGCACTTCAGCTATACACTTTAACCAGCATTTTTTCATTTTAGTTACTTCCTAGTCTGCACTGCTTCTAACCTACACTTTCTAGTCAGCACTTCGCCTAATTTACACTTTCTAGTCAGCACTTCACCTAATTTACACTTTCTACTCAGCACTTTATAAAATATCTTCACTTTCTAGTCAGCTCTTCATCTGATTTTCATCTTCCAATCAACACCTCATCTAATTTAGTCACTTTCTGGTCAGCACTTTTTCAATTTAGTCACTCTGGTCAGCACTAATTCAATTTAGTCACTTTCTAGTCAGCACTTATTCAATTTAGTCACTTTCTAGTCAGCACTTTTTCAATTTAGCCACTTTCTAGTCAGCACTTCCTCTAATTTACACCTTCCAGTCAGCACTTCATCTGATTTACACCTTCTAGTCAGCACTTCATCTGATTTACACTTTCTAGTCAGCACCTCATCTGATTTACACTTTCTAGTCAGCACTTCCTCCAATTTACAGTTAATATTATCACTTTATTCACTCTTCCTTCCACTGCCAGCACTTAATTTATTGTAACAGTTATCACTTATAATTTCCAAACACTTAAAACTTTACCTGTAGTCAGTATATCATTTACTTTGACACTTTCTTTATCCCTTCTGTTTACATTTCCTTGTATCGTTACCTTCTTATTTATTTACATATAATTTACTGTTTACACTAGCTATATATTATCAACAATTATTTTATCGTGTCACTGTCAATCTGGTCTTCATTTACACTTATTTTCAAGTTAATTTACAAGTTACTTTACACTTTCTCAAGCTTATTTACAGTGACTAAGTTTCATATACACTTAGTTACCCTAACACTTTATCATCAGCACCTCATTTACCACGTCACTTTCAATCTGGTCTTCATTTACACTTACTTTCAAGTTATTTACAAGTTAATTTACACTTCTTCAAGCTTATTTACACTAAGTTCCCTATGCACTTAGTGAACACTTTATCAACACTTCTTCACTGCTAACCCCTCACACTTATTTTTTATCCATTTACTTATACTTTCACTGTCTCTCGAAATGAACGTATCCTGAATTTGGCTCTGTTTTTATTTATTTATTTTATTCTTGGAGGGAACAGTCTTGCGGGCTTGTCCTTGGGTTCCTTCTTCCTTGTATTTAAAAAAAAAGTACTTCACTGCCACTTCTTTTACACTTTCGTACAATAAGGATTTACATTTATCCTCATTTATTTTTATTACAGTACTATCAATAATTCATTTACGTTGATTTACAGTTTACAATGTTTTATTCATGGTCAGAATTTACATTTTCATTTACTTTGTTTCACTGCCACTTACTGAAACTTTGTAAACACCACTTATCTTGTCACTTTAAGAATCTCGTCATCATTTAGCCCACACTTATTTCTATAGCTGACTGTATTCGTCTCATTTACTAGCACTTTGGTCATTATCCATTTACACGGTTATCATTTACAGCCATCCATTTACTCTAGTTACCATTGTCAACACACTTTACATACCACACACTTAATTTTCATCGTTCACTTACATTTATAAAGTTATTTGTATCATTACTTTCACTTATAATTTTTTTAACACAATATTTCTCATCAGTTTCAAGTCCAACTGTCAGATTTATTTTATGAATGGAGGACACATGTAATATAGTGTATGGATTATTATTATTTTTATTATTATTATTATTTGTATTTCCTTCCTGTTCATCTATCTGTCTATTATAAACAGACGTCAAAATCTAGTAAAGGGTGGCTGTGTCTTTGAGTTAGTTGTTTTACGAGTAGGGGCACTAACCCTCCGCCAACCCACAAAGGGAACACATCTGGGTTGGTTATATGGTTACCACCCAGCGTTGCCTCTGTTCACTATCTGTATAAATAAAAAGTAAATATATATGTAGAATTATCAGTATTTTATTTAGTCTACTCTTTTTACATCTACTTTTTTTTTAATCTATCAGCTCCTGATGCCTGTTAGTAGTGCATTAAGGTCGGTATTCCCGGCAAATAAGGAAGCTCCCTAACACCTAATCGCTTTATCTTATTACACGTTAGCCTACTTGTTTGTGATTCTTAACTCATTCCAATAACGCCATACACTGCATAACTACATGAGGTTAATAATTATCCCGGGCCAATAAATAAATCGCCGAGGAAAAGGTGCTACGGAAAAGAACTAAGATACATTTCCTTCCCATCCTAATCACTCTCTAGCTTTACTTCCTTCATTTTTTAATAGGTCTTAACACATTATAATAACCCAGTGTGTCCAGGCATCTCGAAATGTACGGATCTTGAATCTGACTGCCTTGTTTTTGTTTTTCTTTTCTTTGAGGGAACAATTTGCGACCTCCTGGCCTTTGGTTCCTTCTTCCTTGCATAAAAAAATAAGAAAAAGAATAAAAATAAGAAAAAGAACTAAATTATCTCCATCCATAATTACACCTTTTATATTAGCTTACATCACATTTACATTACATTTACATTACAGCATCGCTAAGACTGCAAGTTATATTTTCGTTACTATTTTTTTTTTTTTCCTTTAGCTAGATATAACACTTTTATCACTGTGGACACTAATTTTTTTACATATTCATCGTAGCTTAGTTTATTCAATGGTTCTCTAACAATTCATGTAAACTGTATAAAAATAACTAATAATTGTGGCAGAAGTAGTAGTAGTAGTAGTAGTAGTAGTAGTAGTGGTGGTGGTGGTGGTGGCAGTAGCATTAGTTGTGGTAGTGGTGGTGGTGGTAGCAGCAGTAGAAATAATAGTAGCAGTAGTAGTAATCATCTCATAATATGCCCCAAATATCAACCATCTACAGACCGTTACAGCTTTTCAAATATTTTGTTACCTAACTATAAGTAAATAAGAAAATAAATAAATAAATAACCCAGTAAGCAGATAAAATATATAGGCCTAAATAAATAAAATAAAGAAATGAAAATAAAAGCCACCCAATTCCAACCGTCTCCTACAAACCGTCGGGGATTTTCGAATATTTAAAATCAACGGCTCTCTCTCCTGGGTCCTAAATTGCCTACTACGGCCTAACTACCTCGTCTATTTTCTCCCAGTCACCTAATTACCCTCATTAAGGTGGAGGAAGTGATTATTAAACCGACTCTGCTTTATTACCCAACAGTTCATTGTTTGGGGATGACTGATGATCCATTTCATCATCATTATTATGATCATCACCACCATCATCACCATAATCACCACTATCATCATCATCACCACCAACACTGCCATCATCACCACCATCATAATCATCACCACCACCACCACCATCACCACCACTACCACTACCACCACCACCATCACCCACTACCATCACCACCACAACCATTATCATCATCACCACCACCACCATCACCATCATCACCACCACCACCATCACCACCACCCACTACCATCACCACCACAACCATTATCATCATCACCATCACCACCATCATCACCACCACCATCAACATCATCACCACCATCACCATCAACCCTATATCCGGACGTTGTGAAATAAAAAAAAAAAAACTTGCATCATGAGTCAAAAGGGATAATAATGAGCGCAATTTAGGCGGACCCCCCCTCCCCCCCGCGGCGTGAATAGAGTTAATGGAGGAGTAGACCATTTCCCTGAGGACCTGTTTTGATGTGTGTGTGTGTGTGTGTGTGTGTGTGTGTGTGTGTGTGTGTTTTCATTTCCTTGATTCTGAAGACGAAGCCCACCCGCCTATGAAGTGATGTGATGATGATGATGATGATGATGATGATAATGGTGGTGGTGGTGGTGATGGTGGTTATGATGATGGTGGTGATGATGGTGGTTATGGTGATGATGGTGGTTATGGTGATGATGGTTATGATGGTGGTGGTGGTGATGATGATGATGATGATGATGATGATGATGATGATGATGATGATGGTGGTGGTGGTGGTGATGATTTTCTTTTCCATCTCAGTCACATTCCAAGTCACACCAATTACAAACATAATTACCAGTGATGATTGTTAAAACACACACACACACACACACACACACACACACACACACACAGCTTCCATGATTGAAATACTCTGGGCGAAACGAGAGAGAGAGAGAGAGAGAGAGAGAGAGAGAGAGAGAGAGAGAGAGAGAGAGAAAGAGTAGAGGGGAGGTAAAAGTTTGAGAGGCGGGAGGAAGTGAAAGACAGGAGGGGGAGAGACGGAAGAGGAGACAAAGGGTAAATATTGAAACCTCAGTTGTTCAAACACAAGGAAATACTGTTCACGAGGGAAATAGCAGCCAACCTCTTCAGGCCGACGACGTTATTTTCTATTTTCTATTTGCTACCACCAAACGATTTATTATTATTATTATTATTTTTTTTAGCCCAGAACACCTAATTCTTACCGATTTATTTTTGGATACGGCTGGTTAATATCCGTCTTCAGCGCTATTATGCAGAGTATGGCGATATTGGAAGGAATTGTATATAGCACAGAAAAGGGTAAGAAGGTGTAATAAGCAAAATAAATCGCTTAGGAAAATGCTGAGAGGATTCATATACAGCACAGTAAAGGGTAAGGTGTAATAAGCAAAATAAATCGCTTAGGAAAATGCTGGAAGGATGTATATAACTAACAGAAGAGGATAAGAGGGTGTAACAAGCAAAATAAAATCGCTTAGGAAAGTGCTGGAAGGATTTATACAGCAGAGGAGGGGTAAAGTGTGACAAGGAAAATAAATCGCTTGGGAAAATGCTGGAAAGATTTATATAACGGAAGAGTAAGGTGCATAATAAGCAAAATAAATCTCTTAGGAAAAGGTGTTAGGGAGCTTCCTCAACGGACAAGATTACGAACCCTGACCTTCATAAAACCGTCTAATGTTACCGAGATTGTGAAATGCGTCACCGTACTGAAAGGGTACAGGGCTACTACCATTACAACAATCCCAACTTACAACAACAACTATCTCGATTTACTATAAACTATCTCAACTTACAACTATCTCAACTTACTACTACTAACTATTTCAACTTACTACTGACTACAATATCGAATTACTACTAACAACTATTATAACTCTCAACTTACTACTAACAACTATTACAACTATCTCAACTTACTACTAACAACTATCTCAACTTACTACTATCTCAACTTACAACTAGCAACTTGCCTATTTAGCCTAATTCACTACCATCTTAGGCTTATAGTGCTTTTAATTCGGCTTTTTTTGTTCACTTTTACCTCCTTCTTTTTCTATCTGACATGTAACTATATTCATGTATATGTATAACCCAAACACCTTTTCCTTAGCGATTTATTTTGCTTATGACACATTCTTACCCTTTTCTGCGCTATTTAAATTCATGCTTAAAACTATTATAATTACCCCTGTAGCTGCTAGTCTACGGATGTTTTATTTACGCTATTATTTTCACTTTTTTATGCAGCACTTCCTATTTCTTTACCTGGCTAGTTACTATACCCTTCTGTATTATTTATGCAATCCTCTTTCAATAAAAAAAAAAAAAAAATCTAAGCACACGAAACCATAAAACTAAAAAATCTATAGCTGACGAATATATAAAACAAAATAAATCACTAAGAGGCGCTACAACCCTCCCAACGTAAACACATGATAATAACATCGTCCTTATTTTCCAAACACAAACTCTTTCCACGAATCCAGAAAAGCATTAATGGTCAAAAAATATACTGGTTGCAGCGATATTTTTTTCCCCATTAAGCACCCAAACAGTTCCCACGTTTGAGATAGACTGGCTGGAAAAGAAACCGTTTTTTTTTTTTTTTTTTCCCTCCAACACGCACACGTTCCTCGATTTTCAGCAGTTACACTTCAGAAAAATATATTCGGCTGTTTTTTCCATCAAGTACACATGTAATACCTTCACAATTCACATGCACTGGTTAAACACTGAGTTATTAAATTTTTCAGGGATTATCTCAGCAAAAAGTGGCAGAATTTGAAAGTTGGGAAGCGTCAGGGAGAGCGCGCGGCAGCAACCTCCCTCTCCCACGTCTCAGTCACTACTGGTCTTTTCGTCCTACATTTGTTCTGCTTTTGCCTGGGTTTTCGTATCCCTGTGGACAAATTAACCAAATTACGATCATTTCCGGACGTAGGTAAGATGTTGTTTTTTGAAAGAAGGAGAAATGAAAAGAAAAACTGAGATACGAGAGAATTCAGCACTATTCTTTTCCTTCCCCACTACTACTCTACTACTACCATATTGTTGTCATTATTATTATTATTATTATTATTAT
Source organism: Coenobita brevimanus (assembly GCF_032717465.1). Classification (NCBI taxonomy): domain Eukaryota; kingdom Metazoa; phylum Arthropoda; class Malacostraca; order Decapoda; family Coenobitidae; genus Coenobita; species Coenobita brevimanus. The sequence continues at coordinate 1,685,394 of NC_136991.1, forward strand.
TATTATTATTATTATCTGCCAACATACCCTTTTCCACAGCCTAACAGTGTACAGGTATTCTCTCTCTCTCTCTCTCTCTCTCTCTCTCTCTCTGATACACTTGTTACTTCCTGTTTCATGACAGTTATCCCTTCCCCACTCTTCCTGTTTCATGGGTCCGCCTCTCTCTCTCTCTCTCTCTCTCTCAGCAACTCACACAATCAACAAAACTAAATGTGTTGGGGTGTGTGTTTGAATGTTCTGTTTTTTACATCTATTTTTTTTTTATCTACCCAGGGAATAGACTTCAGCCCGCCCTTAACGCTAAACCAATTTATTTATTCTCCCAGCAAACACTGTCTATCTATCTATCTATTTGTTTTTATTATTCACTGCATACACCCATCTATCTTTATCTTTCTATCTGTTTATTCATGTTTTAATTATTCACGGCAGAGAGAGAGAGAGAGAGAGAGAACCAGTTTTATGAGAGAGGGCTGGAGGCATTTTTGGTGGGGCCAGCGTGGATGAACTCTGGGATTAGGCTTGTGGCAGTTTGTGGAGATGGATTAACAAGAAAAATTTTAAAAAGGAAAAAAATTGGTCGACACGGAAATCATTTTTCGAGGGAGAGAGAAACATATTTTGGAAGGGCAAACACTTTAATCATCCCCACCAATTTCTCTTTCTCTCTCTCTCTCTCCAAGCCCAATCTAACCTCACCTTACCAAACCTAGTCTAACCTAATCTCACTTCACCTAAACTAATCCACATCACACACACCTACTTAACCTACCCTCATCTTATAGGACTACATAATAGATAGATAGATAAATAGATAGATAGAGAGACAGATAGAAGCAGGAAGTCAAATGATGAGAAGGTGTTGTGTCTGCGAGAATCGAGCAGCGCTAAACATGCTTACACGGAGGAAAGCTGACGACAGCGGCCAGTAAGGAGATGATGCAGTTAGCTGTCAGCAGTCCTCTCGTGAGAAAGATCTGGTTGCCATGAGGAACATACGTGACACACCCCTACTACACCAGATTTTAGGAAAGAGAGTTGAGAAGGAGACAAGCGACCCTAGAGAGAGGTCGAGACGGAGATTAGCCTTAGAACAGAAAGAGAGAGAGATAGCGAGACAGGGAGGTAGCTACCCGGGACTTATACTCTTATACCTGTTTAATATTTCCAAGACAAATGAAAATAGTCCCATACTATTCTTTACCTCTCCTGTCACTACATGACATCTGGTGGGGAAACTACTACAAGATATAAAAGCCGCTCGACCACAAGTCTAAAATATACTTCTCTACAAGTAACTACAAAGTCTTTATGACATTTGGTGGCACCCTAAAACCTCTTCCTTAGCGATTTATTTTTGGAAATGGCTGGGTAATATCGTTTTGTAGGGTATTTATGCAGAGTATGGTAATTTTACAATCATTTAAGTGCTACAGAGGAGGACGGAAGGTGTAATATACAAAATGAATCGCTATGAAAGAGGTGTTAGGGAACTTCCTTAACTGACGAAAATAAGGGCTTCATGTCTGCTTGAAATTCGATGAGCCTTAGTACTGAGGCAGGAATGAGTCTCCTTGGTTACTATTCCCATTTTTCTCTACCTTGACCCCATTTTTTTTCTTCTGTAGCTTATTTAACAAATCCATGGCAGAAAAAGATAATGCTACGGCTCTATATCCTCTCCATAGCACTTCTTCGTGACCAGCACCACATCTTAATGTTAATCTACTGTTACAGTTCAGCATTTAAATTGGAAATTGGCAATTTAGACCACCTAAGATTTTTTTTTACTGCAAGGAAGAAGGAGCCACAGGCTAGAACCAGCAAGATTACTCCCTCTGAGAAAAAATAAAAACATGACAACAGAGAGCCATATTCAAGATTCGTTCATTGCGAGATGCCTGGACACACTGCGATTAAAAGACTGGAGGTCATAGGCAGTAGGAAATACAGACAGAGGGGTCCCAAAGTTGACCTGCTGCATGCTTGAAGGACTGGGAGTAACGGCTAACTCTTGCATTAGAGTTGGAGAGAAATGGGATGAGAGTTTGTTTCCAGACGGGTGCTACGCACCCGCCGTAGTGGTGGAGGGATGCAAGCAGACAGTTCAGAGCAGTAACCATTGAAGTAGCGATAGAAAAGAGATAAAGACGCTACAGTGCGGCGAAGAGACAGAGGTGGGAGCCAGTAAGAGGTGAGTTAATGAGACGAAAAGCCTTTGACTCCACCTTGTTCAGAAGAGCTGTATGTGGGGAGCCTCCGAGAAAGAACGGGGCTACAGATCTTTGACAGGCTAGGGTAAATGCACTATAGGTCTAGCAAAAATAGGATTATAAGCAGGGTTGAGGGAGTCCAGTAGATTATCACCTCGTTGGCTGAAACAAGCCTGACAAGCCAATTTTCGTGCAAGTAATAAAACCAGACGCCAGAATACCCCAAGTTGTCTTATCTCTTATCTCTCCCCTCCTGACGGGATGTGGGGAGTAAGGGTGGGGGTGTTGGAGAGGAAGGGGAGGGGGTAGGGGTGGGGGTGCTGGAGGGGGAGAGGGGAGGGAATAGGGGTGGGGGTGTTGGAGGGGAAAAGGGAGGAAACGGGGGATGCTGGAGGGGGAAAGGGGAGGGAGTAGGGGTGGGGGTGCTGGAGGGGGAAAGGGGAGGCAGTGGGGGTGGGGGTGCTGGAGGGGGAGAGGGGAGGGATTAGGAAGCAGGAGGGGGAGGAGGAATGCATGTGTAGAGGAAGAAAGTGTGGAGTAATAGAGTGGGAGTGTGGAGGGAAAAGTGAGGTGGAGGAAGGAAGGGGGAAGGAGAGGCTGAGTAGGGGAAAAGGAAAGGGGACGGGGGAGTGGGTGAAGGGGGAGGAGGTAAGAAGAGAAGGGGTTATGGAGGAAGAGGAAGGGGCAGTAAAGGGTAGGGGGAAGGAGAAGGTGGAGAGAAGAGAGCAGGGGAGGAAAGGGCACACAGAGAGGTGGGAGAAGGAGGAGGGGGAGGAGGATTGCGGAGAGAAGAAGGAGCAATGCCAGGAGAGAGGGGTGGAGGAGGAGGAAGAGGGGGTTAAAGAGGTGGTGAAAGAGACTTAGGGGAGTGGTGGAGAGGGGATTACACCAAGTAGTTACCTCTTATCTCTGTAATTCCTCCCACACTAACAACGATCGGGGAGGGAGGAGGGGGAGGGAAGGGGGAAGAGGGGGGAGGAGAGGTAAAGAAGGGGGAAAAGAGGGAGGAGAGGTGAGGGGAAGGGAAGAAGGAGGGAGATGGAACGGAAGAGGTGTGGGAGGGAAGAGGTAAGGAGGGGGAGAGAAGAAGGTGGAAGGAGAGGCTGAAGTAAGTTAGGAGAGAGAGAGAGAGAGAGAGAGAGAGAGAGAGAGAGAGAGAGAGAGAGAGAGACTGGAAGAAAAGGGGGAGGAGGGGAGCGGGAGGAAAGGGGGGATGGATGAGGAAGACGAAAGGGTGAGAGAAAGGAGAGAGAAAATGAGAGGATGGAGGGGGGGAGGAAAGAGGAAAATAGAAAGAAGGGCGATAGGAGGGAAAGAGGGAGGGGAAAGACGAGAATGGGATGGGGGAGAGAAAGACAATTTGTTGGATTGGGGGAGGGTGGAGGGAGAAAGGGGGAGAGGGAGAGGGGGAGGCAGAAGGGGGAGGGGAAGGGAGGAGGTGGGGGGGCTGATTGGTTGATTAAAGAAAGTGATCTTGGCGGCGTAACAGCATATTAGTGAGAGAGAGAGAGAGAGAGAGAGAGAGAGAGAGAGAGGCTAATGTCATTTTTCAAGCTGCTTCTCAAACTCGAGCCAGCCGTAAACACAACGAGACTCAGGGCAATTGTGTGTGTGTGTGTGTGTGTGTGTGTGTGTGTGTGTGTGTGTGTGTGTGTGTGTGTGTGTGTGTGTGTGTGTGTGTGTGTGTGTGTGTGTGTGTGTGTGTGTGTGTGTGTGTGTGTGTGTGAGAGAGAGAGAGAGAGAGAGAGAGAGAGAGAGAGAAATGAGAGTAGGAAACTAGTGAAAGGAAAAGGAATACGAAGGAATTACATAGACGATGAGAGAGAGAGAGAAAGACAGACAGACAGAGAGAGAGAGAGAGAGAGAGAGAGAACTGCATATGAATTAGAAACAAAGAAAACTTAAACAAGGAAAGTCTATGAGGGAAGACAGACAGACACACAGACAGACACACAGACAGAAAGACAGACAGACAGGCAGGTAATGGGAAGTTTGTGAAAGGTAAGAGATGGAAGAACTGCATAAAAGATGAGAGAGAGAGAGAGAGAGAGAGAGAGAGAGAAAGAGCAGAGAATTCAATTTATCCCCGCGACGGAGAGATGCAGTAGAGGGGGGAGGGGGGAGGAATGCAAGGGGGGAGGGGGTGAAATGCAAGGGGGGAGGGGGAGGAATGCAAGGGGGGAGGGGGAGGAATGCAAGGGGGGAGGGGGTGAAATGGAAGGGGGGAGGGGTGAAATGCAAGGGGGGAGGGGGTGGAATGCAAGGGGGGAGGGGGAGGAATGCAAGGGGGGAGGGGGTGGAATGCAAGGGGAGGAGGGGGTGTGAATTCAATATATTCTCGGCGGCAAATCCCCCCGCCTGATATATTCCCACTCTGATCTAAATACAGAATACAAGAAATACAGCCAATACAGTAAATACTAATGTGGCTGTATCCTCACTACAAAATACAAGAAATACAGCCGATACAGTAAATACAGTAACTTCAAAATAATGTGTCTGTATTCTCACTACACAAAATACAGCCGATACAGTTAATACAGTAAATACTAATGTGGCTGTATCCTCACTACAAAATATAAGAAACACAACCGATACAGTACATACAGTAAGTGCCAATGTACCTGTATCTCCACTATAAAATAAATGAAGTACAACAGATACAGTTAATACAATAAATACCACTATGGCTGTATCCTTACTAAAAAATACAAGAAATACAACCGATACAGTCACTACAGTTAACATTAATATATCTGAATCCCCATTACAAAATACCAAATATAGTAGATGCAGATGTCGTCGTTGTTGTTGCTGTTGTTGTTGTTGTTGTAACCGAATCTGTCTGGCCGCGCACAGCCATCGAACCACAAGCAGTCGCCTTCCTGTGGTAAACGGGGCCTGGCCAGGGTGGGAGGAGGGGCCTTCCACATGGCCAGGTGCAGGGAAAATGGATAAAGCCTAGCCCCCTTGAGGACGAGCCGCGTATATCTCAGCCCGGATTTTGACTACTTGGTAATGCGGTTGAGTTCCCCGCCTGGGAGTGTCGTGCCTAGCCAGCAACCACGTCACTTCCACGGTAATACTTCCCAGGACGATAGTAACCATCCACCCACTACCTTCTTGGTGTGCTAACGGGTGCTATACGTTCTTCAAGGGTGACCCGGGACTATGCTGGGCAGGGGCGTCCATCTTCCTTGAGCCGGATACATATTTCGGCCACATACCAGGGCAACAGATACAGTAAATATTAATGTCCCTGTATCCTCACTACATAAATACAAGAAATACAGCAGATGCAGTTAATACTTTCAGTCCGATGTTGCATTTCTTCTTATATATATTTTTTTTTCAGGTCATATTTACAAAGATGGAGGCTTTTTTTTTCTTTTTTCGAACCGGAAGAGTTAAATCAAGACTTCATTAATTCCTCCAATATAAAAGAGCAGGAGGGAGTAAGGAAGATGTGTGTGTGTGTGTGTGTGTGTGTGTGTGTGTGTGTGTGTGTGTGTGTGTGTGTGTGTGTGTGTGTGTGTGTGTGTGTTTTCTAGATACTGCTATGCCCGTTTACGTGAGTGAGAAAAGGGTTACAATATTGATGATGATGATGATGATGATGATGATGATGATGATGACTGATGATAATGATGCTGAAGAAGAAGACGAAGAAGAAGAAGAAGAAGATAATGATGATGATGATGATGATGATGGTAGTGGTGGTGGTAATAATGACGATGATGACAATAATAATAATAATAATAATAATAATAATAATAATAATAATAATGATAATAATAACAGTTTTATTTTTTCTTACTTCCCCCACCAGCAACACCAATTCAAAACATCACAATAATAACTTAATAACACAAGATAACCCAATCAATTTTTAATAACCAAGATAATTACACATCAATGAGATTAATTCATTTATTTCGTGACACCATTAATTATAAATAATGAGGTAAATTAATTCAGGTATTTAACGACATATTATTACCTAGTTACCCTCTCAGCTTTCTCTCACTTTAAAACTAGCTCTTCTCTCTCCCTCCCTGCCTCCCTCCCTCCCTCTCTCTCTCTCTCTCTCTCTCTCTCTCTCTCTCTCTCTCTCTCTCTCTCTCTCTCTCTCACACACATACACACACACACACACACACACACACACACACACGTTCTCTCACTTCATCTTTAAGCCACTTGGGTGTTTTACGAGAGAGAGAGAGAGAGAGAGAGAGAGAGAGAGAGAGAGGGGGAGAGAGAGAGAGAGAGAGAGTTATGGGTCACTTAAGACAGCGGACTAATAAACATGTCACGCATTGCCGATAAACCGATAAAGATATTCAGGATTTTCCCACCCGCCATACCGCCCCCCCCTCCCCGATATCCACATAGGCCTGCACATGAGCGTCTACGTACGTACATACACGCACACATGCACATATACGCACACATACACACATACAAACATGGTCCTCCACACATACGTAAGCTTGCACACGCCTATATACGGTACATACATACAGACATATACATACACATATACATACAAACATACATACATATGGTAAATAGGACATACATACATCGTCTACATACACACATCCATATAATACACATACTCCTCCACACATAGCATAGCTACATAAGCCTCTACGCGCCTATAGCCTATACGTTACACATACATACTCTACACATAATATACATAGGCCTGCACACGCCTATATACATACATAAGTACATAACCGTAATTACATACGGTGGCTCAATCGGTAGAGAGCCGGCCTGCAGTCCTAATGGACCTAGGATCAAATCCCCGCTGGGGCAGGGAACAGTTTAAGGATTTGAATTTAATTAAAAAAAAAAAAAAAAAAAAAAAAAAAAAACAGACTTTACTGACCTACGAAAAGACCCGCCGACATGTCGTAAAAATACCCCCACTAATACCAATACACCAGTCCTGTATGATACTGCCCTAGCATGTATTAAATACGGATGGTGGGTGTTAACGCTTAAATGGTGACATGTAAAGGTGTATGATATGTAGGAGGACTACTGGGCCTTGGGAGCAGGCTGTGAAACCTATGCCCAGAGTCGGACACACACACAGACACACACACACACAGACACACACACACACACACACACACACACACACACACACACACACACACACACACACACACACACACATACTCGTCCATACATGACATAGGCTACATAACCCTGTATAATCAGCCGTACCCGCCAAGCGAGAATAAGAAAGCGTAAAATGACCCACAATGAATACATAAAATAAAATAATGCCTTGTATTAGTGAAAACCAAAGTACAACTGACTTATACAACTAGAGACAAATCCAGACGCCTTAATCCCGTAAGGGGTTACCACAAACAAATCGCCTCCATGTCTCCCTGTCCCCCATTTCGCTGCCGTCCCCCCAGCTCACACACCCCTCTCATACACCTCTCCACTCCATCAATTTCAGAGCGAAGGGTGAAATAAATCCATCACGCACCACTAAATTCAGTTGAGAAATGGATAGCGCTGTGTGTCGTGCATGGCGGGTGTGTTGTGGCCGTGTGTTGGGGCCTGTATAAATGCATGAATGTAGAAGTTAAAGGTGGAAGAGCCTGAGTTTGGGCCTTGTGATATCTGAACGGACTGACTGCATTACTTTTGTGTTTCTCTCTCTCTCTCTCTCTCTCTCTCTCTCTCTCTCTCTCTCTCTCTCTCTCTCTCACACACACACACACACACACACACACACACACACACACACACACACACACACACACACATACACACACACACAAACACATACACGGTTTTAAATATCTGAAAAAAAGGTTTACGATGATACTGATATAAATAATAGTAGCAGTAGTAATAGTAGTAGTAGTAGTAGTGTCATCATCCTACTGTTATGCTTTCCTCTTCCTGTTCTGGATGATGATGATGATGATAATGAGGAGGAGGAGGAGGAGGATGACGATGGTGATGAAGGTACGGATAAACTAACAATAAGAGTAATTAGCCTCACTTTCCTCGTTAATTATCAGCAAAATAATTAACCATGAATCACAACAAACTTTTTTATATTTGGCCTGGCGTCATTAGAGATCGAGTAGGAGAGTTTACGAGGGTGGGAGAGTGGGTGGGAGAAGAAGACGAGGTGGGGCGAGAACGAGAAGGAGGGCGGCATTCTAGTAAGGTTAGGAAGCTTACTAACACCTCTTCCTCACCGATTTATTTCTGATTCTACCCCGTTGCTATATGAGACACATGAAACAAATCATAGGATATTAATGTAGTTTGGAAAATAAATCGCTAAGGAAGAGGTGTTAGGGAGTGCTAGGTAGAGGAGTATATATATATAAGGGAGGGTTCATGACAGTGGGGGTGGCTGGGTGGAGAAGAGGTAGACTGAGACTTGGGTGGAAAAGCAAAGAAATCTATCTATCTATCTATCTATATACATTAACACATACACAAACGGACTGATACATCCATCCATCCATCCATCTATCCAACCATCCATCCATCCACCCACCCATCCACCCATCCATCCAACCATCCAACCACCCTCCCACCCATCCATCCATCCAGTCACCCACCCATCCACCCATCCATCCATCTCCCATCCAAACAGACAGACAGACAGAAAGACAGGCCCATATTCTCCTCGGTTAAGGAAGCTCCCTAACACCTTTTCCTTAGCGATTTATTTCCCATACTACGCCTTACTGCTCTCCTGTGTGTTCTTCTTATCTTTTTAACATAATCATGGAAAGCAAAAATAACACAAAGAATTATTAATGAACTCTGCCTCCCTCCTCAAAAAAAAAAAAAGGAGGGGAGAGGGAAAGGTGGTGGGGAGCTTCTTTCACTGACAGGAATACGGGACAGACAGACAGGCAGACAGACAGGCAGACAGGCACAGGTGACAGCACAATCCGGGTCCACCCTTCGTAATAAGTAAAGTGCCATGGTTTTGGGATTTACAGCACTTTATCCTGACACAAGTGCAGAACGTGCAAGATAGCTGCCAGAATACAGATCTCTCTCTCTCTCTCTCTCTCTCTCTCTCTCTCTCTCTCTCTCTCTCTCTCTCTCTCTCGCTCTCTCTCTCTCTCTGTCACATTTTCCTTATTTTTTTTTTCAATCCTTCATCATTTCTCAATTTTCTCGTACTCTCTCTCTCTCTCTCTCTCTCTCTCTCTCTCTCTCTCTCTCTCTCTCTCTCTCATGGACACTTTTTCCTTATTTTTCTTCAATCCATCCTTCATCATTTTTAGATCTCTCTCTCTCTCTCTCTCTCTCTCTCTCTCTCTCTCTCTCTCTCTCTCTCATGGACACTTTTTCCTTATTTTTCTTCAACCCATCCTTCATCATTTTTAGATTTCTCTCTCTCTCTCTCTCTCAACCCTTCTTATTTTTCCTCCGTTGTTCTATCCTTCCTTCAACATTTTTGCCATTTGGTAGTATTTCTCTCTCTCTCTCTCTCTCTCTCTCTCTCTCTCTCTCTCACGGCCAAAATTGTGAGATGTGAGGCTCGCCCGCCAGTCTGTCAGCTGACGTCACTTCCCTCTGCTCAAACTGGAGACTCGCTGCCAGCTGAGAAAACATTACCTTTATCACCAGAGAGAGAGAGAGAGAGAGAGAGAGATAAAAATGATGAAGGATGGCTTGAAGAAAAATAAGGAAAAAGTGACTAAGAGAGAGAGAGAGAGAGAGAGAGAGAGAGAGAGAGGACAAGCTATAAGTGATGAAATATGCATAGAAAACTGAATAATGAGAGACAGACAGACAGACAGACAGAGATAACAAGGTTTAAATGAGGAAATATGCATGGAAGAGAAAACTGAAAAATAGAGAGAGAGAGAGAGAGAGAGAGAGAGGACAAGGTTTAAATGAGGAAATATGCATGGAAAACTGAAAAATGAGAGAGAGAGAGAGAGAGAAAGAGAGAGAGAGAGAGGTAAGAAGTAAACAGGCTCGGACAGAATGATAATGAGCGTGTGTGTGTGTGTGTGTGTGTGTGTGTGTGTGTGTGTGTGTGTGTGTGTGTGTGTGTGTGTGTGTGTGTGTGTGTGTGTGTGTAGTGAAATGTAACGAAGATGAGGAATAGATGTAAAAATGATTGCTATGGTTCTATATCCTTTCCACAGCACTTCTTCGTGACTAGCACCATATTGTAGTCTTAATCTAATGCTACATCTCAGCTCCCTAATACCTTTCCCTTAGCGATTTATGTTGCTTATTACACCTTACTGTCCTATTGTGTGATACTGTATATGAGTTCTAACATTGCCATACTCCGCATAAATAACCGACAAAAGGACACTAACCAAATCCAAAAATAAATCGCTACGGAAGAGGTGTTAGGGAGCTTCTTCCTTAACCGAGGAGAATATCCTTTTGTAAGTAATTTACGAAGCTATGGAGATACTGGAAGGATTTATATAACACAGTAGAGGACAGTAAGGTGTAACAGGAAGAATAAATAGCTATGGAAGAGGTGTTAGGGAGCTTCCTCAACCAACGAGAATACGAACAATGGCCAAACTGTCACTCCGTTCGGCACACTGAAACCACTAGACCACCAGGCGCCAATCTCGAAAGCAATGGTTGTAAAATGGAAGACAACAATAAAACACGTGATATAAAATGAAGTTGTGGACATGATGGGTTGTAAAAATGTCAATATAAAGCGTAATTGCAAAGGACGTACGTGAGGGGATGGAATTTGAGAATTTGAATTTTCATAGCGGCAACAGAAATAACCGACATCACTGATAATAATAATAATAATCTCTATCTATCTATCTATCTATCTATTGCCAGACGCCTCAATCCCGTTTGGGGTGGCCACAAACAAATCGCCTCCACGTCGCCCTGTCCCCCGCCACTTCATTGCCCTGCTCCCAATTCACACCCCCCTCTCTCATATACCTCTCCACCCCATCCCTCCATCTCATCCTCGGCCTCCCCCTCCCTCTTCCCCCCTCCACCTCACTCACATACACTCTCTTCGTCAGTCTTTCACCCTCCATCCTCTCCACATGGCTAAACCACCTCAGTGTGTTCCTCATAACGCTTCCTATCACATCCACATCCACACGACAAAGCTCCTTCATATCCTCATTCGTCAGCCTGTCTCTCCATGTGACTCCACAGGCTCCTCTTAAATAACTCATTTCCACTGCTCTCACTCTTGACTTGTGTCCTTCCAACAACGTCCAAGCTTCACTTCCATACGTTAGAGTTGGTATCACAATACTGTCATGTAACTTTTTCACTTCCATGCTCACTTCCCTGTTTCTTATCACTGCTTTCAAAGAACCAGCAACCTTTCTTCCCTGCTGTACCTTTTCAAGCACTTCTCCCTCCAAACCTCCATCCTTACTCATCACACTACCCAAGTACTTAAACGTACTCACATTTTCCAATTCCTCACTATCCAACCTCGCTGTACATTCACTGACTTCACCTCTCTCAAAGACCATCACTTTACTCTTCCCTACATTCACCTTTAGATTCCGTTTCTTACACACTCTCCCAAACTCATCCACCAAGCCTTGCAGCTCCCTTCGTCTTCACTCAACAACACAGTATCATCTGCAAACAACAGTACAGGGAGTTTCCAAACACTATCCTCTCTCACCAGGGCCGCTCCAACATCCACTAATAATAATAATAATAATAAATGGCTGGTGATCTAATGGTACAACCGTAATTTATTTTTCCTTCCTCTTCCTCTACTCCTCCTCTTTATCTTTTTCTTCTCTTTCTCCTCCTCCTCTTTTACTTCTTCTTTTTCTTCTTCTCCTTCTATTCCTACTCCTCCTCTTCCTCTCCTACTTCTTCTTCTTCTCCTCCTCTTATTCT
>NC_136991.1:1702500-1805000 GCF_032717465.1 Coenobita brevimanus
CCTTCAGATATTTATTCTCATCTCATCAAAGACAGACGCCAGTGAGTGAAGGATATAATGGCTGAAATCCTTCCTTTTCAATCTTCCCCCAGTTCCAAGATTTTCGCTTTTCGGTAAATTACGGGACACGTTCCCACTCATCATGGCTGCCTTCACCGCTCGTCAGTCCCCCCGCCTGCATCACCGCTACCCGCCCCACCCCTACCCTTCCTTCATCACCCCACCACTGCCCCACCCCTACCCTTCCTTCATCACCCCACCACCGCCCCACCCATACCACATACTCACATACTCTCTCATACACCTCTCCACCCCAACCCTCCATTTCATCCTCGGTCTCCCCCTCGCCCTACTCCTTCCACCTCCTTCACAAACTCTCCTAGTCAGTCTCTCATTACTTCTCCCAACGCTTTAAATGACATCCAAATCAATACCACAACCCATTTACTTCATCTGGCTGCCATCCCTCCAACTCACACCGTCTTCATTAAATCCTTGTTTTTTTTTTTCACTCTACCTCCAGACGATTTTCTTCACCTCATAACCCCTCGTAGTGAAGGGGTGACTGGCCTAGCTTCGGCACCCTACCCACTCTCAATTATGGATTTTTCTCTCTCTTGCCTTGCTCTTTTATGATTTCTTTTTTCTTTTTATGTTCTCAAGATATCTGCAGTCAGCTTTCCTCTCTCTCTCTCTCTCTCTCTCTCTCTCTCTCTCTCTCTCTCTCTCTCTCTCTCTCTCTCTCTCTCCCCTCCCTTCCTCCCTCCCTCCCACTCTCTCTCTCTCTCTCTCTCTCTCTCTCTCTCTCTTTCTCTCTCTCTCTCTCTCTCTCTCAGTTTTCCTCATTCTCAAATTCCAGAGTGCAGCGCAATGGCTAGGGGGAGGGAGAGGAAGCGGAGGAGAGGGAGAGAGATGGAGGGAGGGCGAGAGGGAAGGAGGAGGAGGAGGGGAGGGACGGGGGAGGAAGGAAGGAGGGAAGGTGACAGGGAGGAGGAATAAAGAGAGGAAGGAAAAGGAAGAAAGAAGGAAGATACGGAGGAGCAAGGAAAGTAGGGAAGAGGAAGGGAGGGTGCGGAGGGAGGAGGGAGAAGGGAGAAAGAAGGAAGGGAAAGAATTAGACAGGAAGAATAATAACAAAAGGCAATGTGAAAGAAGAAGCAGAGAGAAGAGAGGAAGGAAGAGGAAGGTGGGAGGGTAGGGGAAGGGGAGAAGGAGGAGAAGGGGAGAGAGGAGAGGAGGGAGAAGAGGGAAGATAGAAAAATGTTAAAGGAAAGAAGTGAAGAATGGAAGGTGGAAAAGAGAGACATGAAGAGGAGAAGGGGAGGAGAGATAAGAAAGGAGGGAGAGAAGGAAGGGAAGGAGAAGAGAGAGAAGGAGAGGAGGAAGAAGAGAGACGATGGAGAGGAGGAATGGAAGGAAGGAAAGGAGAGAGAAAGAGGAGGAGAATGGGGGAAGAAGGGAAGGAGAGGGGGAGGGGTTGGAAGAACGTGAAGGAAGGAGGGTTGGAGGGATTAGAATAGGGGGGGGATAGATGTAGGAGGAAGGAGGGAGAGGGAATAGTAGGATGCAGAGAGAGAGAGGAGGAAGAGGAGGAGGAGAAGGATGAGGAGGAGAAGAAGAAGGAAAAGGAGGAGGAGGAGGAGAGAAGGGGAGATGTGGGAGGGGAAAGAGGGAGAGAGAGAAAGGAAGGAACGAAAGAGAGAGAGAGAAAGGAAGGAACGAAAGAGAGAGAGAGAAAGGAAGGAACGAAAGAGAGAGAGAGAAAGGAAGGAACGAAAGAGAGAGAGAGAAAGGAAGGAAGGAGGAGCAGAAGGAAAGTGGGAAGAAAGGGTGAAATGAAGTGGAAATGACAGACGCGAAAAAATAAACCAGCAAATCAGACCAATAATAGCCTTCAGAATTTTGTAAAAAGAAAGGGACATAAGGCAGACCCGTTAGAGAAAGAAAAAAAAAATCAACAAGAACCAGGCATCCATTAGTCACACACACACACACACACACACACACACACACACACACACACACACACACACACACACACACACGCGCACACACACACACACACACACACACACACACACACACACACACACACACACACACACACACACACACACACACACACACACACACACACACACACAATCTTTCAGAGTGAGGAGGAAGTGGACGAGGCAAGGTTTCACTATTAACACCTAAAAAATAAAAAATAATAAAAAAAAAACACACACACACACACACACAAATGCTGAATAAAAACGGGAATTCAAGAGGAAAAGAAGATAATAAAAAAGAAAGAAAAAGACAGGCAATTATTCAAACATAAAACACGGCACTGAGAGAGAGAGAGAGAGAGAGAGAGAGAGAGAGAGAGAGAGAGAGAGAGAGAGAGAGAGAGAGAGAGAGAGACCTAAAAATGAAAACACTAAAATCACACACACACACACACACACACACACACACACACACACACACACACACACACGTACGCACAAAATCCTCTCTCCAAAAAGGGTCTGCAAAATCCTAGTCACGAAGAAGTGGACATGACAAGACTGAACCATTAAGGCGTAAAAAAAGCCCTATTGGAAAACGATGTCTGCTGAGAGAGTGCTGGGGGAAGGAGGCGAAGACCGAGAATTATATCATCTATTTTTATTATTCTATTATTTTTATTTATGTTAATGTTTTGTTACTTTATTTTAGGGCTATGTTAGGTTACTGGATCATAGTCTATTTTATTCTGGTTTGACTTGCATTACTTTTTCACTGAGTTGTTTTTATCTTCTGGTTTTATTGTCTTTCCTTCTTTCTTCATTCCTTCCTTCATATTTTCCTGTTCTTTTCATCTTTTTCCGTTTTATTTCTTAATTTACTTCCCTTCTTTTTTTTTCCTCCCCTCCTTCCCTTCTTTCTCTATGTTTTTTCTTTCATCCTTTTTTCATTTCTTTCTCCCCTCCTTCCTTCCTTTTTTTCTCTTTTTCTTCCTCTCTATCTTCCTTCCATCATTTCTTCCATCCTTCCATCCATTTTTTTATTCACTGTCTATCCATTGTTTTATCTTACCGTACTAATTTGGAACAAGATTCTTTTACTGTTTCCTTATATATATATATATATATATATATATATATATATATATATATATATATATATATATATATATATATATATATAGGCTTATACTGTATATGCTATACAGTATATATGTGCATCAAGTACAAAACAGATCAGACACAGTACCTCCACAATCACACACACACACACACACACACAAAGAAAGACAAAAAATAAAAAGAAAAAAGAAAGAAAATAGAAGAAATGACAAAAATATTGGAAACCGACATCTGGTGAGTGTGGGGGAGGGCCAGGCTGCTGAGGGGGAACTATTGCATTATCAGATTATCATACATCAATTCCTTAGCAGAATTATTATCAAGTTTTCATCACCCAACTCCACTGTTATCTCTGCTGAGGGAGAGGGACGCCTTCACGTGGTGCCAAAGATATGTGTGGGCGCTTCCACTGCATGGCTATACAAACGTCACTCAGCTCCCTATCTTGTCCCAGAAAGGAGGATGGTGGATGGAAGGAGAAGGGTGATTGTAGTAGTAGTAGTAGTAGTAGTGGTGGTGGTGGTAGTGGTAGCAGCAAAATAATAATAATGATAATAATAATAATTATAATAATAGTAATAATAATAATAATAATTATAATAATAATTATAATGATAATGGTAATGATAAAAATAATAATATTAATAATAATACCAATAACACAATAATAAAAATAATAATAATAAAAAAAAGGGGAATTACAATAATGCCAATAACACAATAATAATAATAATAATAATAATAATAATAATAATAATAATAATAATAATAACAATAATAATAATTCCCCTCAGACTCCACCCACACCCCATGCACAGCCACCATATTGCAGCTCAGTCACCAGGCCTTGCAATTATTCCAGTCAGTTTGCAATTAGCGCAGTGTCATGCGCAAATTGCAACTGCATGTAACTTTCAATCCCGTCTGCTGCTCTTCATTTCACTCTCTACCACGACCTCGCTCTTTGGTTTTTATTTCCTCTGTCTCTGTCTCTGTCTGTCTCTCTGTCTCTGTCTCTCTCATTACCTCACTCTGACTTTCCTCTCCCCCCTCCGTCCTTCCTTCCTCCCTCTCCCATCTTTTTCTTCCTCTCCTCTCCTTTCCTTGTTCCTTCCCACATTTCCTTATTCTTCCTATCTTTCTCCCTTTCCTTCCTCCTTCTCCCTTTCTTTCCTTCCTCCCTCTTCTCTTCTGTTCCCTTCCTTCCTTCGTCCATTCTTCTCTCCCTTCGTTCCAACCTTCTCCTCTCCCTTCCTCCTTCTTCTCTTATTTACTTCCTTCCATCTCCTCTCCCTTCCTTCTTTCCTCGATTCTCCTCTCCCTTCCTTCTTTCCTCGATTCTCCTCTCCCTTCCTCCTCCTCTTCCTCCTTCCCTCCCCCTTCCTCCTCCTCCCCTCCCTGCTTCCTCATTTTTTCTGCCCTCACCATAATACTTTCTGATGCTTTCACACATATTTACATTTTTGCTCAGCTGATGTTATTATTTTTCCATACCCTCCTCTTGACACGCAATCCATTCCTGTTTTGTATTCCGTACTCCTATCACAGTTCTTTTTCCGTCTGTGGTGTGACAGTGTGTGGTGTGGTAGTATGTGGTGTGACATTAAGTGGTGTGGTTGGGTGAGGTGTGGCAGTGTGTGGTGTGGTAGGAAGTGGTGTGGCAGTGTGTGGCGCGACAGTGTGAGGTGTGGCAGTGTGTGGTGTGGTAGTGTGTGGTAATAAGTGGTGTGGTAGTGTGTGATATGGCAGTATATTGTATTGTAAGGTGTGTGTGTGTGTGTGTGTGTGTGTGTGTGTGTGTGTGAGAGAGAGAGAGAGAGAGAGAGAGAGAGAGAGAGAGAAAGAAAGAAAGAGAGAGAGAGAACATACCAGCATAAAGCATATCAGTAAATCGTTCAACCTATACCCTTTTTACTCAAACTTGGCCTAAAACTGCCATCTCTCTATCCTGAATCCAGAGATATGACAACAGATTAACACTGGAATACGCTGCTAGTCACGAAGAAGTGCCAAGGAATGGATGGTTGAGCCACTGTCCTGTTCTACCACTGAGCCACGTGAAATAAGCAGCAAAAGGACGAAAATCTGGGTCACGTAGGAGTAAAAAGAGTAAGAGAAAGAGTAAAAAGAGTAAGAGTGAGAGTGAAGAGAGCAAGAGTAAGAGTAGCCTACATGAGTAAGAAGGGTAGGAGTAAGAGTAACAAGTAGGAGTAAAAAGAGTAAGACTCAGAGCAAAAAGAGCAGGCTAAGTGTAGGAGTAAAAAGAGTAAGAGAAAGAGTAAATCGTGAAAGAGTAAGAACGGAATAAGAAAAATAGGAGTTAAAAGAGTGAAAGAGTAAAAAGAGTAAGAGAAAGAGTAAAGAGAGTAAGGAAGCGTAAGAAGAGTAAGAGTAAAAAGAGTAGGAGCAGGAGCAAGAGTAAAAAAAGTAGGATTAAAAAGGGTAAGAAAAAGAGTAAAAGAGAGGAGTAAAAAGAGTAAGAGTAAAAAGAGTAGCAGTAAAATGAGTAAGAGTAAAAAGAGTAAGAGGAAAAAGAGTAATAAATAGAGCAAAAAGAGTAAAAAGAGTAATTTGCCCAACACGGCGTACAAGGTAGAGTTAATAGAGAGTAAATACTACAATATTACCCTTTATGGCCTCACAAACTTGACTTGAGGTGAATTAGTCCAACCATTATTAAAACAAAGCTCTCTCTCTCTCTCTCTCTCTCTCTCTCTCTCTCTCTCTCTCTCACACACACACACACACACACACACACACACATGAACGCAATCACTCCTCCCTTCCATCATTCACTTTTATCATTCCTCCCTCTCTCTCTCTCTCTCTCTTCCTTCCCCCTTCCCCTCATCCCTCTCCCCCTTTTCTTCCCCTCCTCCTCCTCCCCTTTACCCAGTCCCCCTCCCCACCTCTCTCCCTTCCTTTATTCCCTCCTCCCCTCTCCCCTTTCCGTTACTTCCTCCACTTTTCTTCCCTCTCCCCCTCCTTCTCTCTCTCTCTCTCTCTCTCTCTCTCTCTCAGGTAATTGCCCACATGACCTGTGTATTTAAGAGAGTGGAGGTGCAGGGGAGAGGGAGAGGGAGGGGGAGAGGGAAGGGGAAGGGGAGGGGGAGGGAGAGGGGGAGGGGGGAAAGTGGAGTCGGGTTTAGGTGGAGTGAAATTAAAAGTGAAGTGGGAAAGAAGTGGAGGAGTGGAGTAAGGGAGTGGAAGTGGAGGAAAGGAGTGGGAGTGGAGGAAAGGAATGGGAGTGGAGGAAAGAAATGGGAGTGGAAGGAAGGAGTGGAAATGGAGGAAAGGAGTGGGAGTCGAGGAAAGAAGGGGGAATGGAGGAAAGGAATGGGAGTGGAGGAAAGGAATGGGAGTGGAGGAAAGGAGTGGGAGTGGAGGAAAGAAGGGGGAATGGAGGAAAGAAGGGGGAATGGAGGAAAGGAGAGGGAGTGGAGGAAAGGAGTGGGAGTGGAGGAAAGGAGTGGGAGTGGAGGAAAGAAGGGGGAATGGAGGAAAGAAGTGGGGGTGGAGGAAAGGAGTGGGAGTGGAGGAAAGGAGTGGGAGTGGAGGAAAGAAGGGGGAATGGAGGAAAGAAGTGGGGGTGGAGGAAAGGAGTGGGAGTGGAGGAAAGGAGTGGGAGTGGAGGAAAGGAGTGGGAGTGGAGGAAAGGAATGGGAGTGGAGGAAAGGAGTGGGAGTGGAGGAAAGAAGTGGGAATGGAGGAAAGGAGTGGGAGTGGAGGAAAGGAGTGGAGGAAAGAAGTGGGAGTGAAGGAAAGGAGTGGGGTGTGCTTAAGGGGGTGGAGTCAAGGGTGGGATGTGGAGGGTGGAGGTGGATTGGGGTGGAGGGAAATTACAAGCCAGGCTGGGTGGGGTGCGAGGGAGGAATGTCTTTTTATTATCGTATTGTCTTTATTTCAAGTTTTTTTTTCTTTTATTCGTGGATTTTAGTGTTGCTTTTCAATTTTCGTCCTTTGGTGTCTCTTAATAATAATAATAATAATAATAATAATAATAATAATAACAATAGTGGCAGTAGTAGTAGTAGTAGTAGTAGTAGTAGTAGTGGTGGTGGTGGTGGTGGTGGTAATAATAATAATAGTACAAATAAGTAAGAGAGATTAGTAAGAGAGAGTAAGAAGAGAGTGGATGAGGAATTTGGAAGGAATTTGAGTGTAAAGTGGAGGGACTGTAAGAAAATGTTCTGGAAAGAGGTGAAAAGAGTAAGACAGGGTGGAAGTGAAGTTAGCAGGGGAGTGAAAGATAAAAATGGGAGATTACTAGTGGAGAAGGGAGAAAGAGTGAGCAGATGGAGAGAACACTTTAAGGAATTGTTGAACGTAGAGGATGGAAGTAATGCGAGTATAAGTGGCTGGGGAATGGCTGGCAGAAGGAGGGAGGTGAGAAGACAGGAAGAAATCAGTAGGATAGAAGTTGTGGAAGCAATGAAGAAAGTTAAATCGGGGAAAGCCCCAGGAATTGATGGAGTGTGTCGTGCAATGCTGAAGCATGGGGGAGAGATAGTAGTAGAATGGATGTGGAAAATGTGCAGATTGGCCTGGGAGGAAGGTAGAGTCCCGGAGGATTGGAAGTCAGGTATAATTATTCCCTTGTACAAAGGAAAAGGAGAAAAAGAAGTGTGCGGTAATCATAGGGGCATTTGTCTTCTTAGTATAACAGGAAAAGTGTATGGTAGGATACTTATTGACAGAGTTAGAGAAAGAACAGAGAAATTAGTTGGAGAAGAACAGGGAGGCTTTAGGAAGGGAAGAGGTTGTGTAGATCAGATATTCATTCTTAGATCTTTAGGGGAAAAGTTTCTAGAGAAGGGAAAGAAGTTGTACGTGGCTTTCATGGATTTGGAGAAAGCATATGACAGGGTGGATAGACAAGGATTGTGGAAAAGTGTTAAGAATATATGGAGTAGATGGGAAGTTGTTGAATGCTGTGAAGAGTATGTACGATGGTGCGAAGGCTGCAGTGCGTGTGGATGGTGAACTAAGTGAATTTTTCTCTTTGAAAGTTGGGTTGAAACAGGGATGTGTCATGTCTCCATGGTTGTTCAATCTGTACGTGGATGGGGTAATAAAAGAGGTACAAGGTAGGTTAGTGGATGTTTGAGTGGCCCTGGTGAGAGAGGATAGTGTTTGGAAACTCCCTGTACTGTTGTTTGCAGATGATACTGTGTTGTTGAGTGAAGACGAAGGGGAGCTGCAAGGCTTGGTGGATGAGTTTGGGAGAGTGTGTAAGAAACGGAATCTAAAGGTGAATGTAGGGAAGAGTAAAGTGATGGTCTTTGAGAGAGGTGAAGTCAGTGAATGTACAGCGAGGTTGGATGGTGAGGAATTGGAAAATGTGAGTACGTTTAAGTACTTGGGTAGTGTGATGAGTAAGCATGGAGGTTTGGAGGGTGAAGTGCTTGAAAGGGTACAGCAGGGAAGAAAGGTTGCTGGTTCTTTGAAAGCAGTGATAAGAAACAGGGAAGTGAGCATGGAAGTGAAAAAGTTACTACATGACAGTATTGTGATACCAACTCTAACGTACGGAAGTGAAGCTTAGACGTTGTTGGAAGGACACAAGTCAAGAGTGAGAGCAGTGGAAATGAGTTATTTAAGAGGAGCCTATGGAGTCACATGGAGAGACAGGCTGACGAATGAGGATATAAAGGAGCGTTGTGGTGTTGATGTGGATGTGATAGGAAGCGTTATGAGGAACACACTGAGGTGGTTTGGCCATGTGGAGAGGATGGAGGATGAAAGACTGACGAAAAGAGTGTATGTGAGTGAGGTGGAGAGGATGGGGTGGAGAGGTATATGAGAGAGGGAGGTGTGAGTTGGGAGCAGGGCAGTGAAATGGCGGGGGACAGGGCGACTTGGAGGCGATTTGTTTGTGGCCACCCCAAACGGGATTGAGGCGTCTGGCAATAGATAGATAGATAGACAAATAAAAAAAATAACAATACCAATAATTTAATAATAATAATAATAATAATAATAATAATAATAATAATAATAATAACAATAATAATAATAATAATAATAATAATAATAAATAAATAAATCTCCTAATCCTCCTGCATTAAAATTCAGGAGCTTTTCGTATTTCTTAAACCCTATATCTTGCTGGCCATCCATTACTCATATCTGGACAGGTAATTTTAAATGCTCTCTCTCTCTCTCTCTCTCTCTCTCTCTCTCTCTCTCTCTCTCTCTCTCTCTCTCTCTCTTCCTGATTCATTTATTTCACTTCACTTCAGCATCCCTCTCCCCCTCCCGCTTCTTCCTCTCTCTCTCTCTCTCTCTCTCTCTCTCTCTCTCTCTCTCTCTTCCTGATTCATTTATTTCACTTCACTTCAGCATCCCTCTCCCCCTCCCGCTTCTTCCTTCCTCTCTCTCTCTCTCTCTCTCTCTCTCTGCCTCATTCATTTATTTCACTTCACCTCAGCAGCCCCCCCTCACTCCGGCTTTTCCCCTGCACCTTCCCCTTCCCCTCCCTTCTTCTCTTCCCTTTCCTTTCTCTCCCTCCTACCTTCTCCCCTCCCTCTCCCCCTCCCCTTTTATTGTCCCTATCCTCTGTCCTCCCTTCCCTCATCTCTCTGTCTTTCTTTCCTTTCTCCCTTTTCCCCTCCACCATCAATGTCCCTAATCCCTCCTCCTTCCTCTTCCCCCCTTTCTCTCTCTCTCTCTCTCTCTCTCTCTTTCTCTCGTCTCTTAAAAAAATGTCAAGTGAAATATATCGAGAAGGAAGCGAAGACAGACACAGTGGCAGATTAATGGAGGTTGAGAGAGAGAGAGAGAGAGAGAGAGAGAGAGAGAGGGAAAATGAGTGGACGATAGAGACTGACAAAAAGTGAATGACTGAGAGTGATGAAATTCAAACATGGGTTATGAAAGGAAACGGTGGGGTGAGAGAGAGAGAGAGAGAGAGAGAGAGAGAGAGAGAGAGAGAGAGAGAGAGAGAGAGAGACGGCAGGAGGACGGGAGAAAACTAACGCCCCATCTGAATATAAATGTCACCCTGAAATATTGGAAAACGAAAATGGAAAATGGACTGAAACACACACACACACACACACACACACACACACACACACACACACACACACACACACACGCAATACGGTAAACAAACAGATAACAAGACAGATAGACAGACGGGCAGATAAATCGACAGAGAGAGAGAGAGAGAGAGAGAGAGAGAGAGAGAGAGAGAGAGAGAGAGAGAGAGAGAGAGAGAGGCAGTTTTCCTATAAATTCAAAATACTGAAAGAAATTGTTACTTTCTAGGAACTTGAGAAAGAGAGAAAGGGGGGAGAGAGATGAGACAGACAGACAGTGGGGGGTGGTGGAAAGAGAGGAGACAGACATACAGTGGGGGGGGTGGAAAGAGAAGAGACTGACATACAGCCAGTAGGGGGAGAGAGAGGCGACAGACAGACAGACAGATAGAGAGTGAGATCAAATTAGGTACCATGGATGCCTAATTAGTCTCATCAGTACTCAGGCCATCGAGATTCCTAAGGCGGTAGCAACAATACATTCTGAGGCAGGGTGGGGTAATTTGAGATGCCGGAGGAAGCATCAGGTAATACACTCAGGTGCAACGTAATTACCTCTCTCTCTCTCTCTCTCTCTCTCTCTCTCTCTCTCTCGATTTATCTTTATTTGTTTGTCTTTCATATCTCTCTCGATTTATCTGTCTTTCTCTACCTGTCTTTTTGTTTGTGTCTTTCGTGTTCTCTCTCTCTCTCTCTCTCTCTCTCTCTCTCTCTCTCTCTCACACACACACACACACACACACACACACGCGCAATATCCAAGCACAATAAACACTTGACATGCTGTTTTGAAGCTCACTGGCTTTACCCTCACGCCTTCCTTGCCTTAATTGTCTTTTCCACTGCACATTTCACCCACTCACTGTACGACTGTGTGTGTGTGTGTGTGTGTGTGTGTGTGTGTGTGTGTGTGTGTGTGTGTGTGTGTGTGTGTGTGTGTGTGTGTGTTTTATCTGTAATTTTGTCTATTTCATGTGTGTGCGTGTGCGTGTGTGTGTGTGCGTGTGTGTGTGTGTGTGTGTGTGTGTGTGTGTGTTTTATCTGTATTTTTGTCTATTTTCATGTGTGTGTGTGTGTGTGTGTGTGTGTGTGTGTGTGTGTGTGTGTGTGTGTACAGTACGACAGCACTGAGAGAGAGAGAGAGAGAGAGAGAGAGAGAGAGAGAGAGAGAGAGAGACTGTACTGCAGAGACGAAGCTAATCCCGGAATGTAATAAAGGAGCACATCAGCTGACTAGATTAAGTTGCACGCGAGATGACGTTAAGGGATGTACTCTAGGGCCCGTATTAGTCGTTGATTTAAGTTCCCTAACACCTTTTTCTAAGCGATTTATTTTGTTTATTACCCCCCCACACACACACAAACACAAACATATATAAACAAACCTCCACCTCCCTCTCTCTCTCTCTCTCTCTCTCTCTCTCTCTCTCTCTCTCCACTGCACTCCTCCCAGTAATGCTTCTACACACTCGCCTGATTGAAAAGTAAGAGAGATAACCAATACTATTTCTCTTCATCCATCTCTCTCTCTCTCTCTCTCTCTCTCTCTGCTTTTAACTCATTCCATCAAATAACGTCCTTTTTCATTTCCTTTCACTGCAATGTTATTTTATTTACCCTAGAAACAGTTAAGGGGTGAACGAAACAATGTCAAACTCACACAACTATACTCTTTTTATTTTAACTTGGACTAAAATTGCCATCTTGAAAGCCGAGTTATAACAAGATATTAGTACCCGAATATGATGCTAGTCACGAAGATGTGCTATGGAAACTACGAGTATATTGAGCTGTAACACTTTTCTGCCACTGAGCTACCGTAGGCAATATAAGTTAAAAAAAAAAAAAAAAAAAAAAAAAAAAAAAAAAAAAACGAAAATCTGGGCCAAGTTAAAATAAAAGACGTATAGTAAAGCCTCTAAGCTGATCGAAATAATTTGAGAACAGGAAATAAAGAAAAAACGCATAGGACTGAAGGGGTTAAAAGTGATACTCAGATGAATAAAATCGCACACACACATACATATATTCATTACATACACTGTATATACATTCAGATATACATTCATACATACATACATATTCATATAATTAGACTACGCACGCGCACACACACACACACACACACACACACACACACACACACACACACACACACACACTGCAGCCCCCTGAATGCGTACGGCTTACTCTGCTGAATAAAATCGTCTGGTATTAGTGGGAATAGAGTACGGTACAAGGAAGCTAACCTACCTTACAACCCCCTGACTCTTATGGGTCCTGTGTGCTTCATAAAATCGTCCGGGGCCAGGTGGAATGCTCTTACTAACGCTGCGAAAGGGTCAGAGGGATGGCTTGTGACCTCTTCAGTAAAATGAATTATTGTTATCTTTTGTTATTGCCATCTCCAGACGATTTTATACTCAGCTTTGGAGAGATTTTTTTCGAAGTGGATGAGTTAGATACACGACTTTAAATAACGCCTTCACAACAATAACTTCGAAAGCTGGAAAATAAGGGTGGGAAGATGTACAGACGGACAGACAGATACGGTAGATGGATTACATACAAGTGAGTGAGAGAGAGAGAGAGAGAGAGACAGACAGACAGACAGACAGACAGACAGAGAGAGGGGGGGATATAGATAAAAACGAAAAAAAAAAAATCCAATCATATAACCAACGATACTACTAGAAACAGAAACTAAAAGGTGGGCATAGTGTCGAATATTGACTGATCATCAAAGACGGACAGAGATAAGATTGTGTATTTACCTATTTACCGGTACCTATTTGTAGTATACAGGAATTGAGCAATGCTCGTGTTGTCCTGTCTCCATATCCACATTTATCAAGTCTACCTTTACACACATGAATGTTTTTCTCATGCACCACCTCTTTGTCTAAGTCGTTCCAAATATTTAAGTATTTACCTAATATACCTAATTGTGATATACACGGAATGTACTATGCTCGTGGGTTTCCGTTGCTGTTTCTCAATAAGTCGAATTTAGCTTTAAACTCGTTTAAGTTTTTAGACTGGACGATCTCTTTGTCCAGGCTATTCCATAAGTCTATACTTCTGTAAGGAAAGCTATATTTCTTGATATCCTTCAAGCAGCTTGACTTTTTCAATTTCATTCCATGTCCTCTTGTTGCTCTCTTATCCCATACAAACAGATCTTCTTTGTCAATTTTATCTACTCCCATCATGGTCCTGAACACCGCAATCATGTCTCCCCTCTTTCTCCTTTCCTCTAACGAAGGCAAATCCAGTTTTTCCAGCCTCTCTCTGTATGACAGGTCTGTCAGACTGGGGACCATCTTGGTTGCTGTTCTTTGTATTCTCTCAATCTTGTTTATATCTTTCTTTTTGTGTGGGAAAACCTTTGTTCACCTCCGGGACTCGATATGTGGCGCCTAGAACAAGTGCTGACGTCATGTGTGTGTGTGTAAAGATATATAGATAGATAGATAGACAGATAGATAGATAAATAGATAGACTGACAGAGAGCCAAAAATAAAAATTGTGTAAAAGAAAGAGCCAGAAAAATTAAAAAAAAAGGAAGAGAGAGGGTAGGATCAAAACAAGTGTTATGTCATACTAACGACACCGGCATTAATAACGAGGTGATTACGTGGGAGGGGCGGAGAGAAGGGTGGACACACGGGAAGGGGTTGGAGAAGATGGGGGAGAGGCCAAGAGAAGGGGGGAGTTAACTGAGGAAAGAAAAGAGAAAAGTATAAGAAAGGAATTAGGAGCATGTACGCAGACAAGGACGAAGGAGGGAGGAGGAAGAGAACAGAAAGGTAGGTAATGAGGGCAGAGATGTGGAGGGGTGTGGACAGAGAGAAGGAGAGGGGGTGGATGTTGCAGAAGGGAAGGGAGGTGGAGAGGTGGTGAGGGAGGAGGTGGAAAAGGATACTGTGTTGAGAAGGGGACGGGTTATGAGAACAGATAGGTGGAAGAGGGCCTACAGGTGTGGACGGGGGAACTAGGAGTGTGAAAAGGGAGTGTGAATGGGAGTGGGAAGGGATTGGGATGGGGAGGGGAAAAGGGAAATAAAGAGGAAATAAGAGATATACAGTAGACTGATAAGGAGTAAAAAGAATAATCATACTCCACTTCCTCTCATAGCTGCATATATATATATATATATATATATATATATATATATATATATATATATATATATATATATATATATATATATATATATATATATATATATATATATATATATATATATATATATATATATATATATATATATATATATATATATATACAGACACACTCACACAAACACGTCCTCTCTTCCCTTCATATTTAATTATACACAAACCTGTCAAATAATTTCTCTCTCACAATCACACATTCCCCTCCCCCCTCCTCTCTCTCTCTCTCTCACACACACACACACGCACACACACTTGGTAACGAGGAACCACACCTATCATCCTTTATGTTCACACCGACTCGTTGGTGGGGAGGCTAAGACAGGACTCTCTCTCTCTCTCTCTCTCTCTTTAATATCTGAGAGTGGAGGAGTGAACTGCGCTAAGTACTACACACTAATACCCTGCCTGTCGTTAATGAGAGAGAGAGAGAGAGAGAGAGAGAGAGAGAGAGAGAGAGAGAGAGAGAGTGTGTGTGTGTGTGTGTGTGTGTGTGTGTGTGTGTTGGTATTGACAAGCTGAATTTGTTTTTGAGCATGAAGTTGTGTGTGTGTGTGTGTGTGTGTGTGTGTGTGTGTGTGTGTGTGTGTGTGTGTGTGTGTGTGTGTGTGTGTTTGTGTTGGTATTGACAAGCTGAATTTGTTTTTGAGCATGAAGTTGTGTGTGTGTGTGTGTGTGTGTGTGTGTGTGTGTGTGTGTGTGTGTGTGTGAGAGAGAGAGAGAGAGAGAGAGAGAGAGAGAGAGAGAGAGAGAGAGAGAGAGAGAGAGAGAGAGAGGTGAAAATAACACAAATTATCTCGGCCCCTCCACCGTCAGATTTATCACTAGTTATTATTTCTATTTCTAAACCAAATTAATATAAGAGGTGTCTAAGTATTTTTCACCCATCCTCCTTTCCATAGGAGTAATGTTTACAGTATGTATCTAATTACTGTTTCTTTTATATCTAGTTTATATATTTATCTTTACGTTTTTATGCCGTATACTAATTGCTACAGAATAACACAATCACATTCTCTTTTCACTCTTCCTTACACACCGTCTCCTTTGGATATGTACACAAAAACTTACTTAAACACACTCTCTCTCTCTCTCTCTCTAACTTAAATTCCTCTATCACAGACGAACTAGGGTATTCTAATCTATCCTAACAATCTAACCCATACCTACTCATCGTGACGTAACCTGTTCTAACCTGTCATCTGTCATCCAGTCACTTTTTGTCCAGTCAGAAACGTAGGCACCGAGGCTAGGCAACTCTCCATACATTAAATAGTCGAAACACTAACCCTCTCATGGTAGGGACATTTCTGGTACCGTATTATAATCTCAGCAGACGATTTTATTCGGCTAAGACTGAGCACAGAAACCCGAGAGCATTAAGCCAAGTTGTCAGATGCTTTCCTTTAAGTGGCATAATAAACTCCAACCAGCCCTCGGATCTACACCCTCATGGGCCATGTCTGGTTGGAGCACCTTCACTAGACAACCAGGAATCTACAGTACGATACTTGGTTACATGGTTGCCATCCAACGTATTAAGTAGTTTCACACGCTATAAAAAATCACTTATCACTCAATGGCGTCACCTGAAGGCAACACGGAGCACTACATCAGGTCAGTGGATGGTAGGTGAGGGCTAACTTATCCTACAGCTGGGTCCCACAACGTAACCTAACCAGAGTGTGGCATGCTGGAGAATATACAACTTTACCGGTGCTTGTAATAAATAGAACAGTGAGTTGTTATCTGTGCTCAGCCGCCGTGATAAAGGCTGCAGTGGACTTGGAGCCAACAATTTATTCTGGGTGTCTTGAATAATAGTTTTGTAAAAGGTTGGATGGCTGGAACGATGAATGAATGATGTCTGTGGTCCATTTTCGCTGGCCACAATAAGAATAGCGAACTGACTTTCATGCTTATTTATTTCTGCATCCTGCCTACCCTATATACAGTGCATAAACCTGCATGAAGATCTGATACCGTTCTGACACAGGTGAAATACACTGTGGAGGGTGTACGGTAGCTATTGGCCGAAACTGTACATCTCTCTTCGAATGAATGGAAGGCGTTACATGTACTGTTTTTATATGATGGTCATTATGTACACGGCAAATAAGTATAAGGAGTGGTACTTTCCGTCGTTTGTGGAGGAATGGACAATAAGGAAGATAGGACACAATGCTGGCTAAGGACTGTCGGCGAAAATGTCCTCATAGGTGTAGCAGTCCTAAAAACTCCAGTCACCTCTTTTTTTCCTCCATGGAGGTGGTGGCGACAATCATCCACTCACTTGATGTAGTGCTGCCTACTTCTTCCTTAGCCTTTATCTTTTTTTCTTTTTTTTTTCTGTGCCTGCCCTCCTCTCTTCCTATTTCTCCCATCTTTCCTGTCATTTCTTATTGCTTTTCTTTCCTTTACAGGTGGCTTTACATTGAGTGACAAGCCAAATGGTTTCCTGTAAGCCAAGAAACCATTTACAACGCTGGGTGGTAACCATATAACCAAATCCTACGTGTCAACAAGTGGGTTGGTGGAGGGTTAGTGCCCCTCCCTGTCAAACAAATAACTCAAAGTCAATGGCCACCCCTTGCGGGATTGTGGCGTCTGGCAAAAGAGAGACAGATAGACTTCAAAAATCTGTAATAAATCCATAACAACCGACACCGATGATTTAGTCTGGCCAGAGATCAACGTCATCAGGGTCGGTTCCTGAAAATTTACCTCACTGAGTCTCAAAGTTCAGGGAGAGAGAAAGGGTAGGGAAGGCGACATGAGTTCTGATTCCGACTGTACATTTTTTTTTTTCAACCGTCCTGTCTATCTTCAGTGTCATCAGTGTTAGTTCTTGCAAATTTGCCACATTTTTGAAATTTCGTGAAGATAGATAGATAGACAGATAGATAGATAGAGATAGATAGATAGATAGAGAGAGAGAGAGAGAGAGAGATAGATAGAGAGAGAGAGAGAGAGGACTCGATTCCAACTACTATATATTCGAGAGAGAGAGAGAGAGAGAGAGAGGGGGGGGGACTCGATTCCAACTACTGTATATTCGAGAGAGAGAGAGAGAGAGAGAGAGAGAGAGAGAGAGAGAGAGAGAGGACTCGATTCCAACTATAATCGAGAGAGAGAGAGAGAGGGGGGGGGGGCAGGAAGGGCGACAGGACATCTGATTCCCACTGCATATCTCTTCCAACGCCCTGTCCATTTTCCCTCAGAGTCCACCAAACGTAAATAAACGGCCAGCCCAGCGTCCCCTCCGACCGCCATGTAACCCGGATCTGTCCCGTCCTCTCTCAGTATCGCCTTTTAATCTACCAATTATAGAATGGAAATCGACTGCCCGCTCCTCCTGTCTGTGCAAGGGTGGGGGGAGGTCTGGTGGTGAGAGAGGGGGAAGGGGTAACGTAGATCTCACAGCCGCCAGGTCGAATCCCAACCGTTACAGGAGGCTGTCTGAATATTTGAATTTCGTCGCAACAGTTTTAACCGTCCTTTTCTCTCTCTCTTTTTATTTTTATGACTCCACTCCAATTTTCTTTCTTTCCTTTTCTTTTTTTTTCTTTTTTCTTTTTTTTTTTTAATATAAGCCTCCACTCTCTTCCACCGATTTCTCCATCTTTATGCTACTTCAGATGCGGTCATCCACTCCATTCCAAGCCATCCTCCTACATACGACTATACTTCCCAGCTTCATCCTTCATGCCACGTATTTTTTACCATTACCCATGCTCAAAAACGGTCTATATTGCAACCCAAAATAAATTCTAGTGTACATCATTAAATTCAAACCCGATTCAATTGCAATCTATCATTCCATGCAATTCAACCCTCTTGCAATTAAAACCTTCAATTTAACTTTCTCATTCCTGGTCTACTTCTCTTCATTTCGCTTTTTACACCGATAAATTCATCACTGTCGAGAAATTTCATCGTCATTATCATCATCACCACCACCAACGCCAACACTATCATCATCACAACTACCACCATCATCAGCATCGTCATTACCACCACCACCATCATCGTCATCACCACCACCACCACTACCACCACCGCCATCATCATGCTAACTCTAATTCTCGCTCTGTATGCATTTTCAAAAACTAAAAGATATTCGCTTGGTCAATGAAAAGATTTTGGTCCTCTCGCAAATCCATCGCGAGATTGCCAAAAGTGCTGTGAGAAAAATGAGAGAGAGAGAGAGAGAGAGAGAGAGAGAGAGAGAGAGAGAGAGAGAGAGAGAGAGAGAGAGAGGATAGTATGAACAGATACAGACAGACTGACTGAGAGAACAAATAACTATGTCTATCATCGTTTCTAACACAAACCTTCCATTACGCCTCCCCCCGCCCCGTCTCTCGTATGTCACTTTCTTTTTCTTTTTCTTTTTTTGCTTTCAATATGTTTGCTTTGACTGACACACATACAAATATTGTTTCACTCATTCCCTCTCTCTCTCTAAATACAGTACATATTGGCTATATAGATAGATAGATAGATATACACACACACAATTATATCAGCCTCTGCTTTCTCTTCCTCTTTTACTAATTCTTTGTCTTGTTAGTTTCTCCTCTTCATTTTTCTCCCATTTCTCCTCCTTTTCCTCTTCGTCCTCTCACTTCTGCTTTTCCTCCCCGTCTTCCTCCCACTTTCTCTCTTTCTCCTCCTCCCCGTTATTATCATATTTTTATTTTAAATTTCTGCTATTCCTGTCACATAATGTCTCTTCCTCCTCTTCTCCCCCTCCCCTCCCCTCCCCTCCTTCTTCTTTCCTCTCCTTTCCCTTTCTTTCCCTCCCCTCTCTTCTCTCCTTCATCCCCTCACCTTTTTTTTTTCTTCCTATCCTTTCCCCCAGTCTTCTTCACCCCTCCCTTCCCTCCACCTCTCTTCTCATCCTTCCCTTTCTCTACCAGATTTTCTTCTTCCCTTCCTCTTTTTCTCGTCCTCTCTCCCCTGTCCATCTTCTCTGTCCTCTCTTCCCTCCCTCTTCTCCATATTTCTATTCGTTTCTCCTCTCCTTCACCCTCTTCTCCTCCTCTCCTCTCCCCTTCTTCATATCCTTTTTCCCCTCCTCCAAATTTTTCTCTTTCCCCTCCTCCTCTCTCCCTTTTTCCTTCTCATCTTTCCTTACTTCCGCTTCCTCCTTGTCTTCGCCTCGCCTTTCTCTTCCTCTTCCCTTCCTTCCCCTTCTCTTTTCCCTTGTATTAGACTTTCCTTTCTTGCACTATTTACCTTTCATCCTCTCCCAACATTCCAATTCTTCTCCTCTCCCTCTTTCTCCCATTTCCCTTTTTTCTCCTTCACATTCTTCTTTCTTCCTCCTTTTCCTCTTCCCCTCCCCTTCTTCCTCTAATTCTTCTCCTCTCGCTTCTACAATTCTTTCCTCCCTTCCTCCTCCTCCAGCCAAGTGGCAACAATAATAACTCGGCCACATTGCAATTTCAGCCGAATCCTGCAAAACTGCGAATGTGAGGGTTGGCGAGTGAGCAGTTTTGTGTGTGTGTGTGTGTGTGTGTGTGTGTGTGTGTGTGTGTGCATTACAGGTGGTGGTGATAGCAGTTATTATTATTATTATTATTATTATTATTATTATTACTGATGCACCACAACGAAGACAATAGTAGTAGTAGTAGTAGTAGTGGTAGTAGGAGGAGTACAGTAGTAGTACAGCAGTAGTAACATTAGTAGTAGTAGTAACAGTAACAGAAATAATGATAACAATACCGGGTAACCAACATTTTTTTTTCATTATCATCCGTATCATTCTGTGAAAGCTCAAAATAGACTAAAAATTCGAAGTACAAAATAAAATGATGCCTGTCCAATAACGCAACAGAAACTCAGCTCAGGTGATATTGCAGACTAAAAGAAAAAAAAAGAAAAAAAATAACTAGCATATTGCACTGACATTAATCTCTCTGTACGTGTCTGCCTGTGTGTGTGTGTGTGTGTGTGTGTGTGTGGTCTGGAGTATATCAATGTCTGTCTGTATGTCTGCCTGCCATTGTCACTGTCTATCTACTTCTGTCTATCTATTCGTCTGTAAGATTGCCTGTCTCAATCTATCTGCTTAACATGTGTCTGTCTGTCTGTCTTCCTGCCTTCTCTATCTCTGTCTCATATTCCATGTACATCCCTGTGTGTCTTGTCTGTCTCAACCCCTTGTGGAATTGTCTGGTTTGTGGAACTGTCTGGACTCTCTCTCTCTCTCTCTCTCATATACGAATAAGCTATATATATCTATTTCTCCATCTATGACGTAAATGGCATCACGAACACTAGTAATCACACAAAAGGCAGACCAACATCACTAATATCCAAGTAGGCTAATCTATATGCCGGTACAAAAAAAAAAAAAAAAAAAAAAAAAAAAATCGTCTCTCAAAAACACCGCCAATTTGAGTACGCCACTGTTATATACATTTCACAGCATCACCTACTTCAAATAATGCCTAAGCCTACTATAAAATGAATAACATCGACTTTAATGGTTTGTTGCATGAAATCTGGTGTCTTAGTTATGAGGTATGAGTCTCCTTGGTTACTGGTCAAATAAACTCTTCACTCATGGTCATCAGTTGTGCTAAATGGGGTTATGTAGGTACGTCAAGGTAGAATAAATATGGTACAGCAAACCTACATAGAAGAGAGATTCACAGCCAACTCTGTACAATACATAAACAATATATCAGTAACAAAGAAGTAATGATTATATAATTATTATTTTTCATCTACAGGACAATTAACTGGATAAATTTAAACTGAAGTGGATTATAAAAAAAAGTACATTACCAGAAGCATAATCCCGAAACCGGGTAAAAACATGGCAGTATAGTTGCCTATGGCCTGAACAAATCATAAACCTAATCTAACCTAACCTATCTTAAATCAAACCCAACTTAACTTACTCTACTCCAATATCTAACCTAACCGCTCCCTACCACCCCCACCCCCAAGAACAAAGATTAATCTATGGATAAAAAACGCAGCATATTTTGTAACAGTTAAAGCAGAACTAATGAATCAACCCAAACCTACACCTAACCTAGCCCGTCAGAAGTTCAGAAGCTAACCTAACCAAAATAGCACTAGTTAAGAAGCTAACCTAACCTAACCCACGCTAGGAACATACCTTAGGAAGGGCAGAAGACTGATGGAAACTGCCTCTCCTCAACGAACTCTCTTGAACGACTTAACTCTATTCATCAAGTGACGTATTTTATGTATTATCTTCTCGTTACTTTCAGGCGCTTTTATTCAGTTCAGACTTCAAACTAAGCAGTTAAATAATATACCTCTTGTATTTGAGCGGCATTTCTTACGTTTAAAACAAAACTGGATAATAAAAAAAAAAGGGGTGGGGGTCATCGGATTTAAGGTATTTAATTCGGTAACTTCTTCACTGGTTCATTATTGGTACTCCCGGGTGACTATTTAGATTTGGAAGGACCTCTAGAAGCAAAAGGGTTGATAAGGTTTACAACTAACACCTCCAGTTTCGTGAAGTTTGCTCTCAGCTGAATAAAATCGCCTGGTTGTTTCGCAAAAACACAATACTATAGAAGATCATCGTAGTTAAGGGGTTAGCCAGACGACGAGATGGTGACGTGGTGGTGGTAACGGTGAATTCACTACGCCACTGTTCCGTAATTTGTTTATGAGACGCCACTGTTCCGTAATTTGTTTATGAGATCCACTTAGTTTCAACAGTTGCTACACTTTTCACACTTGGCAGTCTTCGTATTAACTAATGAGCACAATCGAAGTCGCTTAATTTAGTTATATAATCCTCCACAGTATCAAATAATCAGCAATATGAAATGGCACGTTCACACACCGTCAACGAAATTTGAACTTGCGTCTCACGAAGAAACTAATGTATAAAGCTGTATGTATAGTGTTGAAACCAGAGTAATTTATGCTCATTTCAAGAAAAGAAAGATTTAGGCACAAAGAAAAGATTCAGTACAATGATACGATGCGCTATTGTTTACAAACATGTACGGAAAAATAGATTCATTCGTCTATAAGTATTATGAGCAGGGACGCGGGAAATGAGGCGTAGCTTGAGTGACCATTATTAAATTACGGAATAGTCCACAAAGCTCTCTTCCAAAGCCCAATATTCGGCAAATTCATTATTCGTTGTGTTTTTATCCGTCATAATTTCCCTCTTCTAATCCTGCCCTCTTTGTGAACACTGAGAAAAAAGGTAATTCATGAGATGAATAACCTGTCAGACGTCTGTCATAATATGCGACGCAAGCTGGCATCATCTTTTTTTGCAAATGAATATCATAATATTAGTAATGGCCATGCAAATGTGATCAGTTCTATCCCAATACTATCAATCTCCATAAAAAATGAATAGTCATCAACATAATCATTAATATCAACGTGATTAGCACTGCCAACCCGAGAGTAATCTCTTTATAAAGTGAATGACCTCATCACACGAGTAAACTCTATATTTTGAACGGCCTCATCACGATGCTATGAGCAAAATATCATTAAATGGCAATATAAAACATTTACTAAGTGAACCTGATAATCTACCGCCGTTATCTGTTAGGTGGATTAAAGTAGCAAACACAAAATTATGCACACAAATAATTTTACAGGAATTTTATCTGAAGTACAATATGCAGCTATACGAAGCACATAACCCATATTCTAAAAATGAGGTTTAAAAAGCTGCAGAATTGAGGAGTAAAAATTGCTTTTAAAAGATATACAAAATGTGTATTCTTCACTAAACATTCTCTGGTATTTTCTGGTGATACCATAAAGTTACGTTACTGGCTTACAAAGTGTTTTACACTATCAAAATATATAATGACTATGTCGTTAATAACAGCAGGAAAGCGAAACAACACGGCGATCCAGCTTTTATAAAGATTTCTCTTGCTTTGGCGGTGCTAGTCAGTTTAATTAGAGATCACTGGTGTACTTGTGATACCATTTACCATTCTCTCATATAAACCTCATCCCATCTGCAAAGCTCATTTTCTTTCACCCTGTCTCTCATTCTGTATTCCTCGCATTCTCTTCGATTTCTATAACTGTTTAATTCCGCTTCCTGTTGTCTCTCTCCGCTGTCATTAAAGATTAAAATGGAGTGAGGGGCCAAGGGAAGAAATAACTAAATCGCTGCCCATTAACCCAACCACTGCCTATTGACCCAACCACTCCGTGTAGGCCACAAGAACTTGGAGCGTACTGACACACCTGACCACCGGGCGTCGATTTGCTGGTTATATGGTTACCACCCAACGTAAAATTAAGTATTTGCGTTCAGGAAACCATTTGGCTTGTCGTTCAGTGTAGAGTACCGACATGTAGCACGACAGCGAGCGAGTGGATGATTTGGCTCACTCACTTGTCAAAATAAAACAAGTAGAGTACATAAAAGAAAAATTATACATTAAGTAAACCAGTAAATGCAAAAGCAATAAAATATAAAAATAAATAGCTCCGCCTTTTATTACCCCTACTATTACATCATCATGAGAGTAGGTGGCCGGGGCTAGACTTTTTTTATTTACACATTATCTAAATAAATAACGAGAAAGATAAAAAACGTAATTTCCTTGTGGCAGTATATTTAGATAAGCACTTGCCAGCAACACTTTATGGGTACTTGGGTGGGGAGAGAGAGAGAGAGAGAGAGAGAGAGAGAGAGAGAGGAGGGGAGGGGGGTGAAGAGGGAGTTGTCTGCGCCGTGGAAGTTGTAGGTTATGGAAAGGGGGAGTGGGGGTAGATAGACATAAGGGGGAGGGATCTCAGAGGGAGGATGGAAGGGAGGGAGAAGGAGAAAGAAGAGTTTTTATGAGAGAGAGGGGGAAATGAAAATCGCTAAAATGCTCGGGGGTTGGGGTAGGGAGGGGGAAGGAAGGGAAAGGAGAAGGAAAAGAAGGAGGGAGAATGTGAAGATAGAGTGGGAAGGAGGTGGAGGGTGTTAGGGGAAGGGTGGATAAGAGAGAGAGAAAGAGAGAAAGGAGGGGGGGAGGGAACCTCATCAGCTACGAAGGGCACCGAAAAATTATGAAGACCTTTGTGTATATTCTCATCTTCAGAAATTTCGAATATTTTCTGAGTATAATTTTGGGGGTTCATCTACTACCAGCAAGTTTTTTAGTCCTACCTTTCCCTTCTTTATTGTCTTTCTTATATCTTCATTTCCCTTATGCTTTCATTCTTTACTCTTTCCTCCTACCTCTCTTCCTTATTTCTCTTCTTTTATACATGTATGATCCCTTTTCTTCCCTTCCTATAGCTTTTCCTCTTCTTTACTTGCTCCTTTCTTTTCCATTTTACTTGCTTTCTTCATTTTGTTTATGTGATTATTTCCTTTCCTTCCTCTATTCCTCACACTTTTTTCTTCCTTGCATTTTTCCCTACTTCCTTATTATATCTAAGTAACATAAAAGAGAACAATAAGGTGTAACATGCATAATAAATCACTAAGGAAAAGGTGCTACACTGCCTCAAATGCCAATTAGAGCACAGCCATCAGCCCTTCCTAGTACCAAGCCCTCCCTATCACCTTTCCCTTTCACTGACACCTTTTGTACTGTATATTACTCTTACTTTTTCTGTACTGAACTTATTCCATACCAAAACCCACATATCAATATTTCCCTTCAGACACCTTTTGTAGTGTACATTATTCTTACTTTTTCCATATTAGACCTAGTTTGTACCCACACTTCCATATCACCACTCTCCTTCACTGACACCTTTGATACTGTACTGCATATTATTCTTCAATTTTCCCTATTATTCTTACTTATTCATGGCTACCTAAATTCCTGGATTATGTTAACATCACTGTAAGGATAATTACCCGAGTGAATTATCCCAATGAATTACAAGATCCATCCCGGTGCATTCAATGAGCCGGACCCTCGTTTGGTTACCTCATTAGTGCATTAGTCATAATTGGGTTGGACGAGTTAATTACTTGCACGAGCAGTGGGGGTACGAGGAGGTGAGCAGATTATTAAAGGAGATGCACAGAGACACGACACAGAGAGAGACATAGGCAGAAACAGATACAGACACATACACACAGAAAAAGGTGGCCACACAGCCACAGAAAATTCAGGAAGAAAATTAATATTTGATGGAAAGTTTAGTATATGTTCCATTCAGAGAGAGAGAGAGAGAGAGAGAGAGAGAGAGTTTCCTAATCTAAGTAAGCCATTGCCAGTTATGTATGTGAAAAGAATACAAACTCAGAACATACAATAACAAGAATGAACTAAAAAAGACCATCACACTACCGAAAGCATCAATAGGTGTAACTTCTAGCCCCTTCACTCCTAACACTACCTAACCTGAATAAAATGATCAACCAGTAAAAAGAATAAATCTGAACATTAATGAACCCAGTGGACTGCAGGCTGAGAATACCCTTCTGCAATCCACCATCCTTCTTTAGGGGGATAAAGAGGGAGCTGAGGGACATTTGTATAATCAAACGGGAACCACCCAGCCACATCAGTGCCACCACGTGAAGGCCTCTCTCTCCACCACCGAACAGAAAGGGTTAGATCATAGTGGTCCTAATCATCCAATCACGTCCACCTCGACCCCCTCATCAGCATACCTAACGACCTGTCCCGTGTGTGTGGGGAGGCCAAGAAAATTGGTCAGTGATTGGCTCATTAACACCTTCACTGCCAAGACCTTTTTCATTCTTGCCACTCCCACACAAATGAAACTCAAGGAAAGCCTCTCATTAAGAGAGAGAGAGAGAGAGAGAGAGAGAGAGAGAGAGAATCAACCCAGTAATGTGTTTCATTGATGTGTTCTTGGTGCTAGAGAGGAACACCTTCATGTGTAGGCACTGATATAATTAGGTGGCTCAACTGCCTGGCTATACTGCTGTCCCTCAGCTACTTCCTCTTCCCAATAGCAAGATGGTGAAATGGAGCAAAAGGGCAACTTAAGCCTGCAATCCACTGGATTCACATTTGAGACCCTCTTCTCTCTCACACACAACATAAGCACACATGCTTATCACGGGCACCATTTCACATAATAAAAAGATATGAGAGAGAGAGAGAGAGAGAGAGAGAGAGAGAGAGAGAGAGAGGGGGGGGGTACTATGCGAGAAAGGCAGTGAAATGACGTGGGACAGGGCGACA
Source organism: Coenobita brevimanus (assembly GCF_032717465.1). Lineage (NCBI taxonomy): Eukaryota > Metazoa > Arthropoda > Malacostraca > Decapoda > Coenobitidae > Coenobita > Coenobita brevimanus. Next base: position 1,728,999 of record NC_136991.1, read on the forward strand.
TGGAGGCGATTTGTTTGTGGCCACCCCTTACGGGATTAAGGAGTCTGGCAATAGATAGATAGATATAGATAGATGCAATTACTATTTCACTTTTCTTATGACCAGACAATTTCACATGACTGGAGGAGACACCTGTCTGTGAAATGATTAAACAGTGTTGTTTTAAACCTCTTCACATCATTCTGAGGGGTCCTGACAACAGAAAATTATCTAGCAGTAGAAAAAAAAAGGGGAGGGAGGAGGGGGAAGGGGGGAAGGTTAACTATAACTTTGCCAAAAATCTGTACAATATGATTCAATACACAAATACCAAAATGCACCAAAGAATGAAATACTCAAAACATAAGAACATAGGAAAACAATTACTGTACGAGCAAGCATGTTTTTTTTCATTCATTCATTGCCAGACACCATGTATCCCAGACGGGGTGGCCAAGGGCTTAGAGTTAATTGTTTTACAGGGAGGGGCACTAATCCTCCACCAACCCCACTTGAGCAAGCATGTATCATACACACACACACACACACACACACACAACTTGTTGATAAAAATTCTTAGTCTGATTAGTAAAAGACATAAAGTTCTCTACCCTTGGGTTGTTTGGCCTCACTGTAAACAAAAATATTGGGGACAGGAAAGGGAGTGAAGCTTGGAACATGGAAGGGAAAGAAAGGACTGAATGTTACTGAAGACCGGGGAAGGAATGAAGTTGGTGAAAAAAGCATGACATAAGAAAGTACTGTACTAAACTGCACCAGCATCAAACCCTATTACAGTAACCGTCAGAGACCAGTGTCACCTGTAGGTGACAGAAGTTTGCACAGAATTTTTAAGTTTTATTAGTTAGCCCTTAAATTTTAGTTTTCAACGGAGATCAGTTTTGTCTGTCTTCTTTGATAGTCAGGTGGGTACATTGTTTACATAGGCAGCTGTAGCAAGAGGGTGTGGAGAAGAATTTTTACCAAATTCTCAAGTAACATATTTATAATGGGTGCCAAAAGAGTAAAAAGGTAAGTGATTGGATTTACTGTCTTTGTTGAACAACATAAATATATGCCAAAAAAATAGCGAAACGTTCATATAATCAGAAACTGGCCTTAGTGCCGTTTTATAATTTGGTATTAGTAACTGCAGTTTCGGACATTTCCCTCAGTTAGGCCAGTTACATTACTTTGGTTAAATGACCTGGGTTGGTTCCCCAAGTTTAATCAGTTAGGTACTACCCTAGGTTACATTGCAATAGTTAAGTTAGGTTGGGCGGTAAATTTTCACAAGTGGACAATACACCCCCCAGGTAGTGCAGTATATTTTCCTGGCAGTTTTTGATGCGATTCGAATGTTTCTGACCTTCATTTTTGTCGGAAATGCCCTTCACCGAACACAATAAAACTAACCAAACCAAACCCAACATACCTAACCTATCTTAGGGGAGTAATAATCAATTTCTGAATGGGGTAATGGGGGTTATTTGTGATCCTTAGGGACTATACTATACGATAATGGTGCTAAAATTCCAAAACTGCATATTGTCCACTTGTAAAATAATACCGGTTGGGCCAGGTTATCTCTATCTATCTATCTATCTATTGCCAGACGCCTCAATCCCGTTTGGGGTGGCCACAAACAAATCGCTCCAAGTCGCCCTGTCCCCCGCCATTTCACTGCCCTGCTCCCAACTCACACCCCCCTCTCTCATATACCTCTCCACCCCATCCCTCCATCTCATCCTCGGCCTCCCCCTCCCTCTTCCCCCCTCCACCTCGCTCACATACACTCTCTTCGTCAGTCTTTCACCCTCCATCCTCTCCACATGGCCAAACCACCTCAGTGTGTTCCTCATAACGCTTCCTATCACATCCACATCCACACCACAACACCCCTTTATATATATATATATATATATATATTAGATAGATAGATAGATAGATATATGGATCTTGACTGTCTGAAACTGCATTTACCTATAATTTGTATAGCATGTCACCTGTAGGTGACAATAGGCACTGGAGCAACTATCGTGATACCAGTGTCTAGCAATAACAGATGATAGAGAATTTTATATAGCATTTATGTTTTTCATTTCTCAGTGGTTAAGGTAACAAATATAATGTATTATTTAATGATACATTTGTGGTTATGATGATTGAACTGTTATTTAGATTTTTATAGTTTTTTCTTTTGCTTCAGTCTGACTGTTGATGAAGTGCTACAAATATTGGAGACCCCAGATGTTGAGAACCAGGAATCCCAGGATGCAGATGAAGAAATTAGAGGCAGGGATATAGAAAAAGTCATGATTTTCCCTCCACAAGATGGGGCAGAAACAGACGAGGATTCAGATAATGAAAATACCAGAAATCTGAATCTCCTCACTGCAGCTCAGCTAGTTTCGGAATGTGAAGTAACGGCTAATGTTAGAGGGACAAGAAAATCTAGGAATCAAAATACCGAGAATGAAGGACAATCAAGGAGCAGGGAAAAAGATAGACAGAGGAATGCTAATGTAGAACTCCCTAAACTATCTGCATGTGAGCAAAATGTGCAAGTAAATGACACTGAGGGTGAGTTCATGACACCTATTGATTGTTTTGAACTTTGCTTCAACAAGTCACTGGTGAAGCTATTAGTAGACATGTCAAATAGATATGCATCTCAGAAAAATCATAACCTAAATGTGACTGAAAGTGAGATGAAAGTGTACATAGGAATCCTTTTGTTGACAGGATATCTTACTCTAAAGAACATACGCATGTTCTGGGAGACAAACTCTGACACCCACAATGAACTGGTTTCAGCTAGCATGAGAAGGGGGAGATTTTTGGAGATTCACAAATACCTTCACACATGCAGTAATGAACAGCTTCCTGATAATGACAAATTTGGAAAAGTGAGAAAGTACCTAGATCATTTGAATGAATGTTTTGTGAAGAATTCAAAGTACGTAATGGTGACAAATAACATATCAGTTGGTGAGACATTGGTGCCATATTATGGACATCATGGCAGTAGGCAGTATATACATGGAAAGCCAATTAGGTTTGGGTATAAATTATGGTCAGCTGCAACTCCAGGAGGATATCTGGTATATTTCATCCCATACCAGGGGTCAAAGACAGCTTCACTTCCAGACCAACTGAGGCTAGGACTAGGTGCTTCTGTTGTTTTGTCCCTCACGTCTCACTTACCTAAGACATTCAGGTCCTACAGTCTTTACTTTGATAACTTTTTCACTGGTCTGCCACTTCTGGATGAACTAACTGAACTGGGTCACAAAGGAACAGGACCAATCCATGAGAACAGAACTGAGAATTGTCCTTTGGAAAGTGCACAGGTGATGAAGAATATGCCAAGAGGATCAATGAGCATGAGAACAACAAAAGATTTAAATCTTGTCAGATGGCATGACAATGATATTGTGACATTTGCATCTAACTGTCATGGATGCCAGCCAGTTACAAAAGTAGACAGAGTAGCAATTGTAAATAAGAAGAGACAGAAGATCAAAGTTGACTGTCCACATGTGGTGACTGAGTACAATAAAAATATGGGTGGAGTGGACCGATTTGATCAGAATGTAGATGATCAAAGGGTGTCATTTAGAGGAAAGAAATGGTGGTATCCTCTGTTTGCCTTTGGAATTGATGCAGCTTGTCAGAATGGATGGCAGATTCATAAACTATGTGGTAACAGTAAAATGACGTATTGTGACTTTAGGCGTTCAGTAGTGCAGGGTTACTTGGGAACTTATCAGTCACCAACCACAAAGTCACCTTACTGCGGTGGTAGAGGGGAAAAACGAGTGCATCAGGAAGTACGCACAGATGCAGACATAACTGGCCACATACAAGGGTCGTGCAACCAAGCCCGATGTGCAGAGTGTCACCAGCGGACCAGAATCATGTGCAAAAAGTGCAAAGTACCTCTTCATATTCACTGTTTTTATGTCTTCCATTCCAAATAGGAGAACATAAGGCATAGATTTTGTTTGAATAGACTACTTATATATCATTAAAAAGTTTCATTTGTTTTTATTTGGTACCAGTGGTACTGCATCATGTCACCAACATTTTATGGATCAGAATTTTTTTTCATTTATGTATACATAGCCTAATATTTGTGTCCAGTGAAATTATTTATGAATAAAGATAAAATATTTGAGTGCTTTGAGTCCTCTGTAACGAGGACCATTTCCCTTTTTGGCATACTTGAGACACAAGTATAGTTGTTGCTACAGTAAAAGTCCTGCAATCCAAATGGCAGGGGAGAGGGTCATGTGGACTATTGGAAGGGACCTTTGAAAATATTATAAATACCAGTATATACATGATCAATACATAAACACTTCAAATGATATGGGTTATTGTTTTTCTCACTGGATATGCACAGAAGTGTAGCTGAATAGCTGCAGGCAGGTACAGTACATCAAAGTCGAAGAGCAAGTCCAAACCAGATAAATCCTTAGATAAAGTCCAGAAAAATTCAAAAAATTTTGCCCTGACAAATTCAGAGTATTAGGATATTCAGATTATTGGTGGTCAGATTGGAGGACTTTTAATGTATGCTCTAAGATTACTAAGATTTCCAAATAGGTATCATGGATGTAAATGTGAACAATAAATCTTCAATATGCACTTATAATGCATATAGTTTAATTAACTATAATTCCTACTAATATCAATAGTTCTATAATCTATGCAAACAAATATTACTTCATACATTTTTGAATGGATAGAAGATTCACCACGCTAAGATGGTAAGTCTAAAGCCCAATGTTACCTGTAGGTACCAGCCATTTTCTTAATGAACAATAGCACTTACGAGAAAAAACAGAAGTAAAAGTGTCTTACAATTGTGTCTTTAGTAATGTATCAAAATTTCATAAATACTGTCTGAGAAATAAATGAGTGGGCTTTGATGGGTTGAATAGTCTGAAACAAAACTTAAATCTAGTGAGACAAGTGCATTTCTATTAAATATACAAGTTTTTCATAAAAGTCCTGTGCAAGAAGTGCCCCAACAACAGGAAAAATGAATTACTACAGTATTAATAAATAACAATGAATGAGCTAGGCAATTATCTTCCTAGAGTTATGATGCTACTCATGACAAAGGTAAAGGGAGACAGACAAGCACTCTTACCAGTACCTTGTCTGACTTGTTCCATAAACTGTTCATACAGAATAATTATATGCATGTACTTACATGCAGTAAAAATACTGCATTATATATATATATATATATATATAATATCTATCTATCTATCTATCTATATATATATATTGTTGTCATTCCAGGTTCAACTTGAAGTGATCCCTGTGGTTCTAGATCTTGCACTATAGTTTTACCTTGTCATGGGTTAGCCTAGCATTTCCTTGGTTTGTCAAACAAATAAAGACAATCCCACTTAAAGTCTAGTATGTACACAGGCAAAATTTTTGGTAATACTTGCATTTGGCAGGTATAATAATAGCAATATTGTAATAACAATAATAATAATAATACACTAATCCATCCATCATCCAATCCTATGTTGCCCCAGGAGAAGCATAGAAGCCCGGGGCTAGGCTAGTTGGTCCTGATATTTAAGATGAGAGTGACCAGCCTCACTCATCCCTGAGTGGCATTACATAAGCAATAAATCCCAACCACCCCTTGGATATAAACCTACACCGGCTCAATCCGATAATACTACTACTACTACTAATAATAATAATACAGTAACAGTCATCATCATCATCATGACTATTACTGTAACAGTAATTACAGTAACAGTAATAATATAATAATTTCTTACTTTAAGAGGAGCGGGGTGGCTCAGTGGTATGATACATGACTCCAGATTGCGAAGTTGAGAGTTCACACCACACCTGGGTAGCTTCCTTTGCTGGGAGGGGTAGGGGGCAGGGTGGCTCATAGGTAGAGTGTCACTCGGAACTGAGGGTCGTGAGTTCGAGCCACACTTGGTAGCTGCTATGCTGGGAGGGGTAGCACCCTCCTGTCAACTAGCAGGGCTGTATATCTAATAAGGTCTAGCTCGCGGGAACATCTCCCTTCTGCTGGGAGGGGTAGCGCTCTCCTGTAACCCTAGCAGGACTATATGATTTTTTTTTTTTTTTTAATGCGAGGAAGAAGGAACCAAAGGCCACAAGCCCACAATAATTGTTCCTTCCAAGAGAAAAACAAAATACAAGAGAGAGCCAAATTCAAGATCCGATCATTTCGAGGTCTAAGTCTAGATTGGGGGACTAACCCCTTTCTTACTTTAAAACACATTAGTATCATCATTATTATTAGCATCAACATTATTTTTACTGTATTCTGACTTTTATCCCCATCAAAAGATGATGCAATGAAATGCACGCAATAAAAAAGCATCAAATCATCATATATTTAATAGCAGAACCAATTAAATTAAAAACAACTTTAAATGAGGAATATCTCTAGCCAACCTAGACTTACCACAATATGAGTAACAGTGCTGTGGAATGACTGCACAGTAGACTATCAGAAACCCCAGAATCTACTCCATTACATCCACTAGATTTCAACCAACTTAGCTACATTATCCTTGACCTTCGAAGCAAATCACTGATCCTGGTGGAGTGGTGGTAGTACAGGTAGGAAAAGAAAATACAGTATCAGAAAGAAATCTCTGTAAAATATGAAAAAGCAATCATGTACCTACACCACCATGTGCACTAAACCTCGACCAACTTTGCCTCCTTGGGCTGAGGTGGCATATCCTTGACCCTAATGAAGTGGTGGTAGTAAGACCTGGTGTAGTCTGTCATAAGGTCCTGTGTGGCCTCAGGCAGGTCTGCAGTGTGGGTGCCGGGAGAGCCACTGTAAACGGCGAAGGGTGGAACAACCGTCTCTGGTGGAAGTACTGTGTTGTCTGCCACCATACTGCAGTCCTTCAGCACACAACGACGACCCTGACACAGACACCAGTACATAAACACATCTACTGTATTCTTCATTACAATGACATCTATTTTTCCTTAAATTCAGGATATCTATAAAATATCTTACTTGAGTAGGAAAAGCCTCTTGTGCTGAAGACCACTACCAACCTGAATAACACTGCCTGACAATAACCAGAAATTTTCTTCGAAAATATGTTATCATGGTGAAATGGTTAACCCCTTCAGCATGTTGTTTTTTTTCCCCTGCTACTGTCAGATTATTTTATTCAGCTACAGAGAGCTACCTACTCCTAGAGAGGCTACATCTAATGCCTCCAGTATGATCAGTTTCTCCTATGTACCGTATATATAAAACTGTCTGAAAAGCAAGAATACAGAAATGAAACTGCATTGTACTGTAATGGTTAACTGTGTCTCTCATGGAGCTAAGGAGACTCTTTGCAGAGAACTGATTAAAAAGTTTCCAATAAACCTTTCAATACAATGACAAGTTTCCTGTTTTACTTTTTCTATTGCCAAATGATTATACTAGCATTCAGCTATGGAAACCTCCACACAACAAAGTGTTTATTATAAACTGATGTACCTAAAGCAGACTCAGCACATACTCACAATTACACAATTCTTGCCAATGTACACATACGACCCAACCACGGCTGCATTCACCACTGAGCCTTCTCCGATGAACACATGGTCACCAATGTGTAATGGGAAGAATGCAACACTGAAAGTAAAACAAACAATTGTAGGCTAATTAATTAATTTACTGCAAACATTCTTGACAAAGGCACGCTACAATAACTTTACTATTTGGAAACTATATTTATGCACTAGAAAATACAATACAAGCACTGTACCATGTAAAAAAATATGTGTCAGTTTATTTCATTTACAGTTTACTGTATACTGTACATATACTGGCACCTAAATTATTAACATTACACATTATGTATGTCTACTCAGGGGTAGAGGAGAATTTTTCACCAATGAAGGAAAACATGATACTATATTAACAACAATAAGCATAAGAGACTGCAACACAGAGACATGTGCTGTGTCAGTGCCATGTGGTAATGCTGACGAGCCAATTCCATCATTTCCATCCTGAAAAAGTAAAGCTCAACAAAATGAAGCTTTAGAAACAAATTACACCTTATTACTACTGTATTAATTTTTGTAACTGTACTCCTTGGCGAAATGATCTGGGAATACTTGTACAATAACTGTAACTCAGATTTTAACCCGACCAAGCTCCATTGCAGAATCTAATTATCACTCAGCAGCTACCATCATGACCCTATTTCCCATAAAAAAATAGGGTGAGGTATGATCCAGAAACACAGAAACAGAAGATATGAATGTGGGAGTTTTATCAAGAGAATGCTGAATGGAATGGAAATAAAAATAACAATAATAACAATAATAATAATACTGTAATAATAATAATATTAATAATAATAATAATAAAAATAATAATAATAATAATAATAATAATAAAAATAGTAATAATAAAATAAAAATAAACCAGAGGTATAAGTACACTATACAGTACTGTACATTGGGAACCTACCCTTTACTGAATTTCTTGAAGGGTGGTCGAATAACAGCCCTGGATGACACAACACAGTGGCGGCCGACCCTCACATTGGCCAGGTCCCCCCTCACCACCACCCCCTCCAGCACCACCACCTTCCCGCTCAGCACAATGTTCTGCGACCCACATAACACACTACCTCGGCTCACACGGTTACCTGTGGCCTGGGGGGGTAGTGTATGGAGGGGCTCAGTTAGCGGCAAGGGGATGAGATAACAAGCTATGATATTACTGACTGGAGGACTTGTTAGTTGTGGTAGCCTGTAGGAGTTGCCTGGCAATTATAAACTTCATTACGTGTGACTTCAGGGATAAGGGACTGAACAAAGATGTTGCTGGAGATTGAGCAGCATGGATGACTGCTAAGGTGACCAAGGCTGACACTGGAGAGGATATAAAAGCCTTTATAAACAAAGCAGCAAAAAATAAGTGACATCATTTTTTTTTTTTATTGTATTCAGTACTGGATAGTGTAATTTGAACTGGAGGAGTTAAATACAGCCTCATTACAGCAATCCCTTCACTACTAAGGCTTTTCCTGACATAAGTAAAATGTGAGGTAGCAGCAAAAATTAATATATAGTACATAAATATATAATTACAGAAGCAGCTTACCACTTCAACCCCCAGAAATCATCTTTTGTTATTATTGCTAAAGTACAGTATCTCCCTGCCATTTTATTCAAATTATGATATTCTATTTATGGGGTTAATGATGGTTATAGCCAAGCCCCTTCTGTTCAGAGTCCCTCCTAAACAAAATTGTTTTGAGACTACAAAAAGGAATGGAAAGTGACAGAGAATGGGGTACTGGTTATAATAAAACTGTTAAGAGAGGAAACAAATCTGGAAAAGAACATCTGTTACTGCTTATTCCCATCTCAATATTCCACTGATCACAAAAACAGTATATCTTTCAGGACAAGAGAAATCTTAACCATTTGATCATCCCTGAAATACTGTAATTAACTCAGGAGCGACCTCTTGTCATTTCAAGGTTAAGAAATTTTTGGTAATCCTTTCAGGATGAGAGAAATCCTTACATGCAATTCTTGCTACTGTGACATGATTTCATCCAACCCATACATGGTGTCCAGCTGTGTAGCTACGGGATAATATATTCTGCAGGATTAGGAGTGACTGATGGACACAGACTCATGTCATCTATGGGCTAATTATGTAACAGAACTTGGAAATACAGTACAATATTATAGTTATTAGCTACTACCAATCTTCATGCTGGGATGCTTGAAATTTACATTTACTTTTCTTTTAATGTCCTTCTTATTGGAAAAACTGGGTAAAAATGACTGACAATTTTCCAAATACAGTACTGAAAACCTTTCATCTCTACAGCACTTTTCTTCATTTCGCTACGGTACGTCCTTATCGAACCTGGCTTGTGTCAACTTTTAACTTTTCATTAATATTGCAAATAAAATATGAATTTTATCAGTCACATTCCATAACAATGGATAGAACCTATTAGACATCACCTTATTTAAAGTCAAAAGAAATGAAATACTGTCTTGCCTAATCTAAAATATGGGAAATCATAATTATCTGATATTCAAAACTTTCAGAACATTCCCTGCATTATTATAGCACTTGTACACCCAATACTCACTAAAATATTTATGCATTACACTTAAATAAGTACACTTACAACTAATAATACCTTTCAAAATAAAAAGAACCAGTAATACTTCAAACTGGAGTGCAGTATTGTTAAAGGACTGAAAAATCACCACCATCATCTCACCGTTTCTATGTACTGAGCTTTTGGGTAATATGAGTCCTCAAGCTCCATCTTTAGTTCTTTTTTGCCGCCCACGTGATATGAAGGGCGTGCTCAGGCGTCCATGGGTGAAATTCTGCTCTTTTTTATGGATTTTGACAACTCCCCAGACTGTATGACTCAACCCCTCAATCCTACACCTCGGCTCTGCTTCCACCTTAGAATGGCCTTGTCAAATCTGTAATATCAGATTTACAGTGTTGTCGATTTTCTTCTGCAATTTTCAGTTAATTATGTAAATAGTGCAATGCAAGTACTGTATAATTATGAGTAATTATTCCATGTTATCAGCCGAAAGCAACGAAGCATAAATGAACGATAATTATTATATATGTACGGAGTTTTTCATGTTTCTTTGAAGACGACTTTTATTACAAGAGTTTCCCAGTATGGAAAAATTGCTCTTATATTTGTTATATTATCTATATTATTACTGAAAAATATATACTGCTATTTTCACAGTCCTGAGTACAATTATAAGTTTTTTTTTTTTTAGTGTACAATAATTTAGCACCAATGGATAACACTCAGACTCGGACGTCCCAATTGTAAACAAAACGTCGTGATGGCGTTGGCACAGAAGCGCACCCATGTAAGTTTTGAGTACATTTAGTGACAGTTTGACTATATAATCATATCTAAAGTGTATTTGTGGATCTGAGAACAAAATCAGAACCGAAATCTTAATTGATTTTGTAATGAATGGTGTCAGAAGTGTCATTGTTGGCTTCAAAACAGCAGGTTGAAAATTGCAATCAAGGCCAGTGAAGGAACCCCATTCTTAACTTTAGGAGGACAGTATTCAGAAGCACACTGAGGTACAGATGTCAGAAACAATGGAATGTAGTAGCTTACATGATCAGATAGTATTTTCAGTTGACGATTTTGATCTTGAGTCAAGGCAGAAGGTTCAGATTTAGCTGACTAATGCAATGGTTTGGCCATGGGTTATATCAATTAATATTCTTTGCACTCTGAGGTCAGTTTTCGGTAGTTCACATCACTCGATTTCGGAACAAAAAATATTTTTTCAGGTTGACTTTAATGTGATTTGAATGAGTTTGAGTGTCATTTTTGTCGTAAATCAGTCGTTTTGGAGATTAGATCTACCAAGGCAAAGAATGCCCATTTTTGAGTAGTTAGGAAACGGCCAGGTCGCCAGTGGGAACGTTTACTGACGGTCTCTCTGACTGGCCACATTATTTACCAACCATCACTCCAACTGGACATGTCAGTGCATCTCTTGTCAGAGCGATGGAAAACTTAATGATTTAACCAGGTTTGACCTAATCCAACCTAACCTCATTTGCATTTGACAGTCAGCGTTCAAATGTAAAAAATGCTTGTTAGGAACGATATATATGTCTAGCTACTGGCAGACATTGGTGGAGATCCAAGGTAATTAAATATAGGAGTTTCACATTGAATATACATTTTATATTTGATTTGATTCAAAATAGTGTGGTTGTGTCAGATTTCCTGAACTAGGTGATGTGAACTACTCACTCTTTTAGCAACATATACAGTTCACACACATTCTGCCATATTTAGAGTATACTGTACATACTTGTATTCCAGTATACATATGTAGAATACCTGTACTACAGAAATATCATATATAAAGTGTAGAGAATTCATATTGTATATCATAGATGTTTCAAAACTACCTGTACTGTGTATCCTCAGGTTCGGCTGCCGCCAGAGGTGAATCGCATTCTGTATGTCCGCAATTTGCCATACAAGATTACTGGGGAAGAAATGTATGACATCTTCGGGAAGTATGGTGCCATCAGACAGATCAGAGTGTAAGTGCTGGACAGGTACCGTACGTGTACTTTGGCATACCTTTATATTATGACCCAAACTAACAGATGAGCATACAATGGTATAGTAACCTATAGTAAACTGTTGTATAAATAATTAGTTATTCCACCCTTTTACTCACCTTTCCCATTGTTTCTGGATGTACAGTTTATTGCCCCATCCTCTGGTGGAAAAAAGTTCAGATTGTTGGTGAAAGTGATTAAGATTAAAGTCAATTGCCTAATTTTTGCTGGTCATTTGCATTGCTGATTGATTATTGTAGGCAGATAATATCCTGATTGCATGTTTTTCAGAGTCACAGTGCACACACTTTGTTTAACTGTAGCTATCACATTAATATCATCACACCAGTGTTGTTTAAGATAGGCCAAGCATATATTCAGTGTGGATGGCATAGTATTAACACTCAGTGGTGTGTGGTGCAAACAATTGCTGATTTGAGGGACAGGTACAGAAAGCTTTGTTTGAGGGAAAGGTACAAAAAGCTTTCTTTGAAGGAAAAGTACAAAAAGCTTTGCTTGAAAGAAAGGTACAAAAAGCTTTGTTTGAAGGAAAGGTACAAAAAGCTTTGTTTGAGGGAAAAGTACAAAAAGCTTTGGTGACTGCAGTATTGGGAAGGGATAAGTCATAGTCTTCTTATACTTTTCCTTATGTGATTTCTTCATATTGAACCATTAACCTGAGTAATAATATATTTTAATATGGATTTGTCATTGAGGTTAGTTTGGAAATCTTGGGTTTGTGGCACTTTTTAGTTTATGGACAGTAGTGACACTAGTTAGTACTGGTCTATCTATCTATCTATTGCCAGATGCCTCAATCCCGTTTGGGGTGGCCACAAACAAATCGCCCCCAAGTCGCCCTGTCCCCCGCCATTTCACTCCCCTGCTCCCAACTCACACCCCCCTCTGTCATATACCTCTCCACCCCATCTCTCCATCTCATCCTCGGCCTCCCCCTCCCTCTTTCCCCCTCCACCTCACTCACATACACTCTCTTCGTCAGTCTTTCACCCTCCATCCTCTCCACATGGCCAAACCACCTCAGTGTGTTCCTCATAACGCTTCCTATCACATCCACATCAACACCACAACGCTCCTTTATATCCTCATTCGTCAGCCTGTCTCTCCATGTGACTCCACAGGCTCCTCTTAAATAACTCATTTCCACGGCTCTCACTCTTGACTTGTGTCCTTCCAACAACGTCCAAGCTTCACTTCCGTACGTTAGAGTTGGTATCACAATACTGTCATGTAGTAACTTTTTCACTTCCATGCTCACTTCCCTGTTTCTTATCACTGCTTTCAAAGAACCAGCAACCTTTCTTCCCTGCTGTACCCTTTCAAGCACTTCACCCTCCAAACCTCCATCCTTACTCATCACACTACCCAAGTACTTAAACGTACTCACATTTTCCAATTCCTCACCATCCAACCTCGCTGTACATTCACTGACTTCACCTCTCTCAAAGACCATCACTTTACTCTTCCCTACATTCACCTTTAGATTCCATTTCTTACACACTCTCTCAAACTCATCCACCAAGCCTTGCAGTTCCCCTTCGTCTTCATTCAACAACACAGTATCATCTGCAAACACCAGTACAGGGAGTTTCCAAACACTACCCTCTCTCACCAGGGCCACTCCAACATCCACTACCCTACCTTGTACCTCTTTTATTACCCCATCCATGTACAGATTGAACAAATAACAGTTAGTACTGGTGATGATGATAAATGTAAAACACAGTACATCTTTATTCTGCATCAACAGCCTTTCTGAAGCCTTGTAAAATATGTGTGTTATATAAAATATTTCAGTGTCAAGTGAATTATAACTCATCCAACCTCTATCCCTACAGAGGCAACACTACAGAGACCCGTGGCACAGCCTTTGTTGTCTTTGAGGATATATTCGACGCCAAGAATGCCTGTGATCATCTCTCGGGTTTCAACGTCTGTGGCAGATACTTGGTAGTGCTTTACTACCAGGTGAGAAATTATCAAGACAGGGTTAGGATGTATCATGGAGCACCTTGTGGATAGCCCTTTTTTTTTTTTTTTTTTTTTTTTCCCACCACCCTACTTGATATAATGGAAAAATCAGTAAGTCAGTTAGGAAGGTGGTGATAGGTTGTTGGTAATTTGTCTATTTCTTTCTTTGTCATAGTCAGAAGTAGCACAGCAGCTGTTTATTACATACTTTGTTTTTAATTACTGATTTGAATTGAGTCATTGTTCAGAAGATACTTTAATATCTATGAATTTGACAGCTGTTATTTAAATATTGTAATGTATATGAAATTGTTTGAAATCCTAAGATTAATATCCAGTGCATCTTGACATGCTTGGTCCTTTGTTGTTAGTGATGCCAGTGGAATGAGCTGGTCAGTACATATTACTTCATAGTGTATTGGATTGTGCAGTAAACACTACCATTTAGGTGCAGGATTATGCCTTAGAATGGACAGGCAGATGCAGTTTAGGAGATAATCAAATATTAGTGAAAAGCCGAAGTTGCTTTTACGAATCTGCTTTTTTGTTGAATAAATTGCAGTGTAAACTTTCTGATTGACAGGCTTTTACACTTGAAAACAACTCTGTTAACTTTTTTCAGTCTTTACTATGATAGGAAATAGTTTTGCCTGCAAACAGTCGTGAACGCCATCAACATTTTTTTCTCCCCCACCCCCCACAGTCCAACAAAGCTTTCAAGAAGATGGATGCAGAAAAGAAGCAGGCAGAGCTGGACCGTGTCAAGACGAAATATGGCATCAACACAGAAGAAGTTAAGAAATAAGGTGTTGGTAGTTGATTCCGTGTACATTAATTTTTGAGAAAACTCACCATTACAGTCATTTATTTTCTCCCATCATATGTGTACCGTAATCATATTCCTTTACTATAATTATATCTCTTTGGTGTAGTTGGTATGCAAGTGAGTATGAGCTTAAAATGGCATTCCTCATTTGAAGGAGACATTTTCATTAGCTTTTAATATGACAGTGCAGATTCAGTTTTTCTTAATCCACGACTGTGCTACTTTAAAGTAATGAATGAATGATGCAAGTTTTCATAACTGATATATTGTAATTAAAATGCTGTACTTGAAATATTTATACCATCATTTTCCTGAACATTCTTCCATCTTAGGATGTTCCTCCTGCCAAAATAATATCTGTAATTGAATAACAAATTATAGCACCTGGTGGTTTAGTGGGTAATTAAGGTGCTTCAATTGTATTGAGCCTGTGTAGGTGTATATCCAAGGAGTGGTTGGGGTTTATTGCTCACGTAATACCACTCGGATGAGTGAGGCTGGTCACTTTCATCTTAAATGTCAGGACCAATTTGCCTAGCCTCGGGTTCCAGTGCTCCTCATGGGCGACGTAGGATTGGATGATGGATGGATAGATGGATTATCATATGTAGTTTCAGGACCAAATACTTTGTGATGTCCATCCATCCTTCGTCCAGTCTGTTATTGTCCTGTCAATAGTATATGGGTCAGGGGCTTAGCTACTCACTTCAGACATTGAAGGCAAGGGTTTACCCAAGCAACTATATGTGATCAGTAAACCCTAACCACCCATTGGAAGTAGACCAGTACAGCACAAGCCACATCAGATTGGAGCTCCTCAGTCATGAGATGGGCAAATTTAACTTTTTGGAGCACTATTTTATCAGTATGGAATTACAGTAACCAGCAAATAAATTTTGAATTTCAGCTTGGATAGCTTACATTGTACACTCTAGTGTGTTATCACCATCATCATCTCTTGTACAAACTGCTGCCTAGGAACCCTCCAGCAGGGGATGATCTTGGCACATCCATCTCCAGGTTTTATGGCCTCTTGGAGTGATTTATAGTATCATTCATATAACCATTCTAAAATGAGAGGGTTGAAATAGTTAATAAATCTAAAAGACAGTGAATTTCTTATATTAAAAAACTAACATGATTTTAAATACAAACTGCTTCTGTGTTATTTGTATTTTGTGGGTAAAATTTATCATTATCCAACCCTACTTTCCATTAGAGAAAAAAAGGAGGGGGGATGGAGGCAGTATCCAGATATAGAAAAAGAAAGTACTGTATCAGATCAGGAGAACCAGTTACAACAAGCCAGCAATCCATGCTTTTATTCCCCACCCCCCACCAATGCCTAAGGGATAGAGAATTTCACTGACTGCCAAATTATCATGCAACCATTGTCCACGCATATTTCCCTGCTATACATATTTCAACCCATTCCGGTCCATCTGTTTATTTGCTTGATGCTTTCCTTACTGTATTAATTTCCTGTACAGTCCCTTATTGTATCTAGTCATCATTTTGGCCTTCAACACCTCCTCCCTTTAAACTCACACACACATCTTGTCCACCTCTTTTTTTTTTTTTTCTTGTCATCATAGTTAATTCTCTTGATACCATGGAAATGTGGATGGTAATGTCTGTGAGGTGGAGTCTGGATTCTGGGGGTGTGGGTGTTGAGTGAATGTGACTCATTCGTTAGCATGCTGTTGTTATTTTTCCCGTCGTCAAGTTTTTTCTTACTGTGGACCATAACTCACCACATCCTTGGGTGAGAAAGAGAGATTAGGATGCTGCTGCTGATGAATTGGCAGTCTACTTTATTTCTTACAAGTCTGAGTATACAGGCATACATACATAAGAATAATGCCGTGCTTCCTCGTAAGGAATCTCCATACTGAAGATGGCTATGGTACAGGTGATATTTTCTGTAGACTGAAAGCTTAACCAAAGACAAAAATCTTTTTTTATTTTTTTTTGAGCATTTACTGGAAGCTGTTTGGGGGGGGGGGGAGAAATCCATGATGTTAATAAGATTTGTAACACTGTGAGACTCTCAGGTTGGACTTTGACTCACCTTGCTTGTGACTGAGATTCCTGGCTAAGCATGATGATTGTGTGGCATGTTACCAACACCATATCAACATTCCACTCCTTGTAGTACCATCCATGTACTATCTAAATCATCTTATGTGCTACTACTATCATAGAAAGTGTGTTCCAAAATGATACTGCTAACTTTATAGATGACTAATTAGTTACCCCACAACTGCAATGGTATTTTCTGACCAGATCCTTCACTAGATGACATCCATTCATTAAAGGGCATTAATATAACCTGAAAATGTGAAGACAGCATTTATTTGGATAGAGACATTATTATATTGGCCTTAATCTAGTTAAAGCTAAGTTTAGAGGCAAAGAGTACAGGTATAAGGTAATTTTCTGGCAAATTAGTGACCTATAAAAAGATCATTGACAGGTGTGCTGACTTGTACATAATAAAGTACAGGTATACATAGATTATTACAGCTCTCTTCCTGCTATATATACTTAATGAAGCCATAACTGGGCAATCCTAGCTACAAAGGTAGTAAAATGATTTTGTTGGTATCAGCCATAAACCACTGGGGGAAAAGCACTACAATCCTCGACTTACTAGTACTACTGAGTGTGCTGTGTTGGAGGTCTTATGTGGCATCAGTGTATGTACGTCGTACGTCTTCAGTGGTTTGACCACTATAATGCGGTTGTTCTAACACAGCAGAATCAAGGTGTTCAAAAAAAAAAAAAAAAAAAAGGGGTATAAAGGGCCCACACGTTTCACGTGTGGAACCTAGAGGCCGGACGGTACTCGCATCACTACTCTTCTTCTACTCATAACTCCCAAAATTAAAAACAGAAGTTGCAAATTAAACTGTCCCATATGTGTAGTAGTAACCTACTTAGTATTTACTTAGAACATTTTATGAAAAAATCAAAATTTTCAAGGATTCACTTCATGATTATTGGTTTCTTTGTTGATGGCCAGGCAGTACAAACTGATGTTGTACCACCTAAGCACATAAAGATGTTGGCCACTGTCAGGACATTCGCATTTGACACACAAGTTCTCTACGTCCATTTTTCACTATGGGCAAACTCTTTCTTCATTATTACGACCTTGTTTGACCTTCAGTGTCAAATCTAATGATGTCCACTCCATCATTCTGGGGGGGCAAAGAACATATTTTGCTTTATACCTTGTCCTCGAATTTTGACTTCATGGACTTTTAAGAAAATCGAATTTTGAAATGGCCTTTTTATGGCCTTTATTGACCTTGAAGGCCACAGTAACATAACCACAGATAAGATTGGTTGTACATTAGATGGGGCTATGAAGTGGCTTTTTTACCTAGAATGCCTCCTTCTATGGTTTTATCGCATGCTTCCAAATTTAATGCTGGATTTTTTCCACCACTACCGAGTGTTAACTTACTGTAGAGGCTGGTCGGTGCAAAAATTACACTACACTACTCTCACAAAGGACCTTCAACACAACACCCCAGGTAGTACTTTAAGTGGAGATGGTTGTATAATTATGCATGTGCTGTAATACTGTTTAGTACCATATACAGCTAGAACTGGAAAAGACTGAACAATGAAAAATACTTGCACAGCAAATTACGTAAAAAACTGTTCATCAACAGCATTACATTGGAGAATTCTTATCACTGGACAAATTTAAGAAAAAATTACCAAGCTGCGAAAGGCATACTGTATAGCCTACAGTATTCACCTCAGGGTTTTGCCAAATTAAAGCCTGTGAAATGAAACATTACAGTATTAAAGTCCTATCTTGGTGTTTATTTTCCTGATGCCAGTACCAGTAAACAATATGTGTAAATGCAAGGCACTTAGATTATTAATATATTGCACAGACAGAGATACAAGTATCTTCCCAAGTCTGATGAATGCACAGCGGAAAAACTGAACCATCTGAAACATACGTTACTAGGGATATGGTTTTCATTTTATTTCACCAGTTGTAAATTTTCTTCAGAGGGAACTGGGAAGATGGTTTTTCTTTGGCTGTACCGTAATGATCCAGACATCCACTGCACTGATTACAAAAAGCTTAATTCAGTCCAGACAAATATGCTGTACTTTGAGCACCAAAAACTATAACAATAATAATTTGAAACTAATGAAGATTATATGAAACTGTTAAGGACTAAACAATGATTGCATATAAAAAAGTATAAAAATCTTAATCCTGAAGTTCATGAATAATCACTGCTACGTTAGTTATGGCTAAAGGAACGATGGACTATATTCAAATTTCGGTCAGTCACAAAACAAACACTCACACATACAGACATATAGTACCAGTAATCTCTTTTTGTCTTCATTTTTCAGCCTAAACACTCCAACCCTTTTCTTACCTACCTGGAATGCCTTTGCCTCAATCATTTACTCTTGCTTTCCTTAACTCCTTCAATCGAGTGACTTATTTATATTTAGCTCCCTTCAGATGTTGATACAGAATATAGGAGCCTGTTCTAACTTGGGTTAAATATTCAACAGCCTTCATTTGCCCTTCTCAGTATTAGGTGGCCTCATACATTGAATTAAATCCTAGCTGAAGCAAGAATAAACATAAGTTACACATCATCAGACTAAAGGAGTTAATTGTCTTGTTGTAAAACAAGGTTAGTATTGTCTGTGTTAAGTATAATTTGCAATTACAATATAAACAGACATGTCAACATTAACAAACTGTACAGCTCTTAACATAAAAACAATGTACAGTACAGCAGTGTTGTTCATAAATACAGTATACAATACACTCTGTGCCAAACAGTTGGGGCTGAATATTTCTGCACCTCATGTAATAATAGTGGATATAGCTTCAGGTTCAAGTGAAAATAATGTGAACTTAGTGGACTGCAGGCTGAACTGCCCTTCTCCAGCACTCCATCCTCCTCCTTTTGGGGTTAGAGAGGGAATTCAGGGATGTCTGTATAGCCACACACAAGAGGTGCTTGGTTATATCAGAGTCACCACACGAAGCATCTCTCCAGCACCCAGTACACTAGCTCATAAATATACAATCCTCTTTGCCTCAAACTGCTGGAGATTAATACTTCAAAGACTGAAAAACTATAGGAAAGCACAACATTTTCCAAGTATAGACTGTAGTGCATGTAACAGACCTGTTACAGATCATCTTGTAAGTAGACAGGTGTCTTAAGATGCATTATCATTTGACCAAAACAATAAGTCGCCCAATAACTCACTTCTCTCTAACAACAATACCAACAACAACAACAACAACAACTCTGCATTCACTCCATTTGATTATGTCTTTTGGTTTTACTCTTAACAGATCTCCCACCCGTTCATCACAATGCAAACTGTCATGGTGGGAAATAATGCAAAGTTTTGTGGTACAGTATATGATATCAAAGTTGGTCAATCTTCAGTAACCATTTAGATACTGAGGGATGCCATTAACTTTTTTTTTTATCACTTCTGCACAATAATTTATCATCATCATGATCATCATCTAATTCCTTATCTTATTCCTGTCAGATGAATATATTCAGCTTGAGACAGACTCGTCATAAAGGAGTTATTGCGATGACGCCAACAACTGTAAGGGAACACTCACAAGTTTTTGCTTAAATTACTAATGTAGTTTACCTACTCCTCAAAAGGGCTATCCAAGGATGACTGGGAAGTTTCCAAAGTTAGTACAGGTACTTATAAACTGAAGGAAACTTACTAAATGCCAAGGACTATATTAAATTACATACAGTACCTCAATACTGCTCTAAGCAAAGTTTTGGAATTGTTATTAATGTAATAAGCATAAACATTTGCAGAAAAACTAAATACCTCTACTATGAGAACGCGAATAATAATTAATCAAAATATGGCTACTGGTCTAAATTCGCCTGACAAACTGAACCTTCATCCTACCTCTCAGTTAGATTCATGCATTACTATACTACACTGTATATGATACAAGACCTCAACATATTTGTGACACAAACCTCCAAGGCCATCCTTGTAGTTGCAGTTGTGGCACTAGACTCATTTTAACATGAAACTGGTGAACTGAAAGCTGATGCTGCTCTTACACCATCCTCCTTTGGGGCAATAAGGAGCTGAGGAATGTTATATAACTGAACAGTGGACAGCTGTCCAGTTAAACTGGTGTCAAATGGAAGGGTATCCTGTTATATAACTGAACAGTGGACAGCTGTCCAGTTAAACTGGTGTCACCATGGGAGGGTATCCCTCTCCAGCACCTGTCCATGTTCTAAATTTGCAATGTACATTGTCCTAAGATGCCCCAAACTCCCTCATCCAGCTCTGGTACTTGTCGAGATCCTCCTGCGAGACAGACTTGTTGCACTTTGCAATGGCCTGGTGGAAGTCCTCCTGCGTCACTGGCAAATCCAACTCCTCCTTGGGCAGGGCTCGTATCTCCTCCGGCCTCAGCCCAGCAATCTTACGACGCATTGACATCATTGAGGCGTCCCTGTCGTGGCACAGTTTGTTAGTGTTGGTTGTTTTAAACTTATGCCATAATGTCTCCTGAAAAGCACTCGGACAGATAATAACCATAACAGAGTCACTTCAAGGCTACTTTATATATTAATACTAACCACCTGACTACCTCATGGTAGCCGAGTAGTTGTACTGCCAGCTGCAAAGAAACTGGCGCAGTAACACACAGGGTTCAAACCCTTGTGCAGACACCTGGTGCCATTGAACTCAGGAATCCATCTACTGGCAGGTAAAATGAGTGCCTATGGGAACATTAACAGGAGGTAACTATAATCACCTGGATCATGCAGTGGCCTTGGAATAGTGGAGGAATAACTCATTACAGGTTCAAAAGCCTAAGTTACTGAGATAAGCACCACAGCTAAGCACTTTATATTATCTGCCCCACCTTTACCTTTTAATTATGTTATAATCTTCTCCTTTACTGCCCCACCAGAAGCACAAGGGAACAAGGGCAGACACTGAAGATAAGTAACCAGCTGTCTGCCCCTGAGCAACATTAAGTGAGCAATAAACCCCACCCACCCTTCAGATGCAGAACCACATAGGCCATGTCCGGGTTGAGTGTCTTGGCTCACCCAACAACCAGGAATTTATCTGCTGGGTATATGGTTACAAGCCAATATAATAAATGGTTTCCTGGATTACATGAACCCACATGACTTGCCATGAAAGTGAAGAGCCACCTGAAGATAACACAACATTTAGTGGATGGATGGTGGGCTCCCAACATACTGTTACACATCATACATGGCAGGTAAAAAGGGTTCACATCATTATACCCGGGAATTTTTCTCTTCAGCATGTCCTGAAAAAATTAAACAGCCTTGCTTGAGGTCTCTCAGCCACATGCTTACATGGGTAAACAGTTCAGATGATGAAAAACAGTCTATTACAACATGATCCCTAAACTCTTGCATAAGTCAGCTACACCACAGCAGCAGCATCCATTCCATACAGAGATACCATAAATGGCAATCCATTGTATATTACAGGGCAAAGTTCCCCATTAATCAGGACACAAGTCTGAATTCTAAAGGTATCTCCCTCCTTCTTCAGCAAACATGACTTGGATAATTACAAAAATGAATGAACAGTCAACAAATAGCTTATGACCGGTAACTGATGGAAGTACTTGACAAGTCTCCTACCTGCACACGTTGGTGATATCTGCTCCTGAGTACCCGTCTAACATGGTGGCTATTTGGCTGAGGTTAAGGTTTTCCTCGGTCTTCACTTCCCGCAGGTTGATGGATAGAAGCGCTTCACGACCTTCCCCTGGAGACACACACGTGTAAAAATATATATTACATGTCATAGTGATGCTTGAGATGGACACCTCACATAATAGTGCAAATTTTTACAGAACAATACTGTTGCATAGGTATACAAACATCCTTCAGGTCCTTCCCTATATTTCCTGGTTATAAGAAGAAAACTAGTAGCTGCAGAGTCCATAATACTCATTACAAGGTCCCGAGTCTCATGTCCAGACTACCATAAAACTAACAAAACCAGTGCAGTACTGACTGTTAGGAAGTGGAATGTAGATCCTCTTCTCCAGACGCCTCCTGAGAGCCTCATCAATGTCCCACGGAAAGTTTGTTGCCGCCAAAACCATCACAACCTTTGGTTCCTCAGAACTGTTGGGGGGGGGGGGGAGAAGTAGGAGATGATGTGGCTGGGGTTAATTGCTGGCAGGTTGTTTTCTATCTCCCTAGCTGACAATGTATTAATACAAAATGTCCTCTTTTATATGGCTTTTTTAAAGTGTTTTTTATGGTAAGTTCATATTAATTTACATGAAAACTGCTACCTATAAAGCTAATTCATCAATTTCTCCCTATTTACTGTACAGAACTGCATCTGCTGTAAGAAAATATTGTAATATTTTTACTACAATACTGGCACACAATATAATTAAGACTTCTTTTCTTTTTTTCTTTATCATCATCATCATCCATATCTTTATTTCTGCTAAAAAATGGGATTACGCAACATTCAAAAACCAAGAAAATGAATGTACAGAAGTGGTTGAACTACTGACAGCATGCCCAGTGAAATGGACCACAATCATTCACACACTTTTCAAGCCCCTGGAATCCTGGCTCCATGTCCCAAGCTGAACTACCTGCACAATCTGTATACTGTACTATATTATTATTCTTCTGTGCTCATGCACTTCACTCAGGGCTTCCATTTGCAAAAATCTATATAAGTTTGTTTCTATTATAAATTAAATGTTAATAAGCCACGGGAAGATCTCTTGTAGTTAAGGAGTTCAAGTTTAAATTGTGTACTCACTCTGTTGACTGTATGCCGTCCATCTGCATGAGCAGCTCTGACTTGACTCGTCGCGAGGCCTCGTGTTCTGACTCAGACCCTCGACGTGAACACAGGGAGTCAATCTCATCAACAAATATTGTGCTTGGTGCATAGAATCTTGCCTGGGGGATACAAGAAGAAGATAAGGCCAACTGTAATGGAGCGAATGGCAAATAATCATGACTGGACTTGAACCACAGCCCCACTGGACGAACCTTCACAGTGGAAGCAACTCGAGTGGTATTCCTTATGTCTACCAGCCTCTGTGCACTTTTAAATATGAAAAAGGAAATGAGGGATGTAGGTGTCTTAGTAAAAGGTATACTGTACTTTTATACAACTTACCCCACCCTCTGATAACATAAGTATTTCTGGCCACAAGGAAACTCGTACATTTTAACACAGAATCAACAGGTCATAAGTAACAAAACACTAGTAAGTCAGTATGTCTTTTTCGATGTCACTGTTAGCCTGGTGTCAACAAAATATAAGAGACTGTTTCTTATATATCTTGTAATTTGCTACTTCAACAAATCCAAACACTGTGAGAAAGACGGAAGCACAACAGTTACCATTTTACCAATAACAAAAAACACTAGCTACTGGTATAACATCCATCCACCCATTCATCCATCTATCATCAATCTTTTTTTGCCCCTCCAGGAGTAAAGGGGCCCAGGGCTTGGCTACTCAGACCTAAGACATGAGTGATAAGTCTCTCTTACCCTCGAGTGGCATCAGGTGAACCATAAACCCTAACAGTTGCTCGGATGTAAACCCTTGTTTGTAGGCCCCATCAAACTGGAATGCCTTAACCCACTAAACCACTACGAGTCATCTGGTTATATGGTTACCACCCACAATAGTAAATGGTGTCTTGTGTTGCAGTAAACCAATCGGCTTGTCACTCAGTACAAAGTGACCTGAAGGCATCACTATAATGAGGAAGTATACGGTGGACATCCCTTCCATGGTATAATATACATAAACAGAACACTTTCCCATCTCAAAATTTAGAGGCTCTAGTAAAAAAAAAAAAAGAGAGAGAAAAAAAATACAGTAAATAAATAAAATACTTAGACATCAAGAGAAGTTTCAGTACAAGGATACACAACTTAACCAAATGCAGCTCAAAAGCGCTGAACAGATCTGATGGATTATTCTCATTGTTCAACATGAATAAAACAATCAGGCATGAACATCATTATACGTCCACAGGGCCATTTCCCATCAGTAAAGAGGGTGGATAGGCATAATACTCATGAACAGAAATGTGCAAAACAGACAGGAGAGGAAAAAAATTAAATAAACTGACCACAACACAAACTCAAACCCACCATTTCAAACAAGAGCCTGACAAGTTTTTCTGACTCTCCACGGTACTTTGATGTGAGGGTGGACGATGACACATTGAAGAATGTTGTGCCACATTCAGTGGCCACGGCCTTGGCCAGCATGGTCTTGCCAGTGCCAGGTGGTCCAACCATCAATACACCCTTCCATGGTCGGCGAATGCCCTGTGGATAGGATGATAAGGCAACTGAGTGGAAAGCATCAGGAATGAAGTAGAAATGAGAATGAGATGGTTTAGAGATGCTGAAAGGAAGGATCCCAGAAGTTGGATTTGATGAAGCACAAGTACTATGCATAAGAAACAATTAACAGAAATGCAGACCATGGGACAGGGTGATGTATGTCAACCTTCAATCTACAGATACTATTTGAGAGCTTGTGTAGAAAATTTTGAGCTAGGTGGAGGAATGCAATCACGTGAACCTGCCTAACTCATGCAACATGAAAACTGGACATAAAACAAAAATAATAGTAAAACAAAGAACAGGAAAAAAAAAAAAATCCCTAACCTGAATTACATCTTAAGTTAGTAAGACACAAATACTAAAGTGTATCACTACTTCTCAATGGGTTAAGCAAGTTAATGGTATTTTATGTAGGCCAAGGGAGAACTAACCAACACAAGACAGTTTTATTCAGCTTTGGAGACTTTAAACTGGAGGGATTGGATGTAGCTTTCATTAACCCCTTCAGTATGAGGCCTTTCCTAAGCTGAATAAAATCATCTGGTGGCAGCATGCATACACTAAAAACATCACTCAGAATCAATTGGTTAACCAGCCCACAAACCACAGCCCACTCCCCACACCCACCCTGAAGGAGTTGACTATCAAAATGGGCACACAGACCTGCCTCCTTCAATGGCTGTTTGGCTTCCAGGATGTCAGTAGACACCCTAGTGGATGATTATGTACCTCTCCTTCCTCTCCTCCCCCTTTCCCTCCTATCTTATTTTCCTATTCCCTCCTCCTCCTCTACTCTTCCTCTTTCCTCATCACTCATTTTTCTCTCTCCCCTTCCACCACCTCTTTCTACCTAACCTTGCCCTCCCCTCACCCTCTTCCCAAAATTTCTTTCTTTTTCTTTTCTCTCCTTCCCTGCACATACCAACCTTGAAGAAGTCTGGCATCAACATGGGCAACACAACAGCCTCCTCCAACAGACGCTTGGCTTCATGCAGGTCAGCAATGTCACTCCATCGGATACTTGGGTTCTTCTGTACGATGTCCCGCTCCAGCATCTCCACCAGGTCACGGTCGTAGCCACTCGGGTCAAAACGCTTCTCTTCTTCCTCCTCACCTCCCTTACCTTCCCCGCCCTTATCTGACCCCTGAAGAAATGGTGGAAGAGGGTAAATAGGTGGACAGTTGTAGAGTCTAAATTACCCACGTTCAAACTGGTTTCCTGGTTCCTTTTGTTGTTGTTGTTGTTGCTGCCACCACCATAATCTTCCCCATCCTTGCCTGACTTGTGGGGCAACACAAGGACAGGGAGATTATCTGGATGATCACACAGATCTGAGATGTGACCAAGACATCAAACATCTTTGAAGTTCACAATCAACAGCTAGTAAATTAAGAAAACAGACGGAAATGCTAAACAAAAATTTATTACACATTCATCAGTAAGACTGATTTTCATCTGCTGACTTAATAAACCAATATTTATCTACCAGAACTGCAAAATAATTATGCTACTGTAACATTCTAGCAATAACATCAGAAATTAATATAAAGATTAAGCAATCTTAACATTAACAACTAAAATATTATTATGACCACAGGGTAAGGACTCAGCTTTCCACAAGCATGGAATTATTCCTTTCAATATGTATTTATGTAAGTGTTCAGCTTATAAATACAGTATATCTTAATATGTATTCCCTCAGCAAATAGCCTCACTATACTAGGCTGCCATTAATAACAATGGTAAATCTGTTGCATACATACCAAGGGAATTTTACCAAGAAATGTTTCTGTTATTTACTTGGGAAAAAAAAAAAAAAAAAAAAAAAAAAGGCAACATATAAAAACTTCATTTCATAAATCTTTAGCATAACTACTGTGCCCTGGCAGATAGTCTCACTACAAGTAAACAAGCCTCTGTTGCATGTGTTCCTGTATTCCCTTAGTAATGTTCTTCCGTTCCTCCTTTCCTCTTATTATAGCGCTGGTCAGACACTTAGATTAATTATCTTTCCTCTGTTTCTGTTTGCATAGTAGCACAACTGAGAAGCAGGATGTAGTACCAACAACTCTGGATCATATTCTTGGAGGAAAGATTGAATGTAGCAAATACTCACTGTCTCGTTAATGACCTTTGTGAAGTCCATACACATAGTCTTTTTCCCTAAGCTTATCCCCTTTTCATTCTTTACTCTCTCCTCTCAAAATATTCTGTCTCTTCTAGCTATCTCTCCTCTTCCCTTCCATTCTTCCTACCCCTCCTCTTTGCTTCCATCCATCTTTTCTCTTCCTTTCCCATCATCCCCTCCTACTTCTCCCCATCCTCTCCCTTCCATCCCTCCTCCTTTCCCACCCCTCTTCTCCTCTCCTCTTCCATCCATCTTTCTTCCCCACCCCTCTTCTCCTCTCCTCTTCCATCCATCTTTCTTCCCCACCCCTCTTCTCCTCTCCTCTTCCATCCCTCCTCCTTTCCCACCCCTCTTCTCCTCTCCTCTTCCATCCATCTTTCTTCCCCACCCCTCTTCTCTTTTCCTCTTCCACCCCTCCCTCTTTTTCACCCCTCTTCTCCTATCCCCTTCCATCCCTCCTTCTTTCCCATCCCTCTTCTCCTCTCTTCTTCCATCCCTCCTCTCCACTCACCTTGCCATCCTTGTCACCATCTTTCTTGTCCTTCCTCTCCCCATCCTTCTTTGTCCTGCCTGTCTTAGTCTCTGTTCCACCCTTCTTTGCCCCAGTCTTGGCCCCTCTCCCTGGTCCACTCTTGCTTGAGTCTTGTCGGCGGGGACCTCTTGTTGGTTTCACCTGCGACCTGCTAAAATAAATAAGTTACCTACTCTTTATGTGAAAAAAAGCTGATGATGATTACCATTATCATGATCATGATGATGCATAAATAAATCATCATCCTAGTCCACTCTTCAGCCCTGATACCCCCAGGTTCAGCTCCAAGAAAACCTGATATTCTGTAATATTCCTTTCACTTTTGAGAATGGCTATGAACAAACAAATGAATTCTATGAAGTCTTGCATTTTTGTTTTCAACAAAATAACTCATACACAAATTATTTTTTGTGTATTAATATATTACCATACACGAAAATGCTACAGTATTTTGCTTTTCAGGATGCCTTTCTCGACACCCCTTAGAACTCACTTTGATAACCCCTGGTGGTATCGAGGTGCTACTTTAAGAACACCTGTCCTATTCCTAACTCCCACTTAACCCCACAATGGTCGTGCCTTCAGAAATTTGCGTGCTCCCCTGGCTGGTCTCAGGAACATTTTTTCAGAGTTCTAAAATAAATTTCTTTTTCTTACAGATGTGAAGAGAATCATCTGGTGCATATGGCACTGTGTTTGCTTCCTAAACCAATCCTGTGATTTGCTATGATTCGTGAAAGAATTCATATAATTACTGCACATGTGCCGTTAACAATAAACATATGGGAGAAATCATCGGAGATGAAGTGACTGCCTGAGTGCGTGGGATGGTAAAGTAAAGTCATGTAAACATACCACTGATCTTCGTTCCCTTCACACAATTGTTCACAGTTTTTTATACCTCACACTAACTTGACATCACCAGCACAGGTACGGTAAAGCATTGTTCAATGCTGGCATCTATTCAGGAGCTAAAAGACTGGGATAGATATGGAAAGAAAAAGGCTAGACTGTTTACTTCCTTCATCCGAACACTTCAAAAAATTCTTAATCTAGACATACGGTACGTACATACATACAGTATTTTAATACTAACATACAGACAGACAGGCAAACACACACACACACACACACACACACACACACACACACACACACACAGAGCTAGGCATGGAGGGCAGAAACTAGTAAGGAGAACAAGAACACTGGAGTACTTGTGGTCAGCAGGTGTGGGTGGCGGCCAAACATCTGGGTCACGGCCAGGAGGCGGACCCCACACGTCTGGGTCACGAGTGGGCTCCTCAAATGATGATGTGCGCAGTGACGTGCCTGGATAAGGAAACACAACACTGTACACTGACACAGATTTGTTTTGCTAGGGACTAAACATTAACCAACATCCTGTGCTCTTATTTTCCTTCCCCACCCAAGGATGGGGTAACATAGGGCCCGAACAAGCAAAGAAAGAAAAACACAGAGGGTGGAGAACCAATCAACAGCATGCCCAGCGAAATGGCCACAAACTCACTCACTATTCAAGCCCCTGAAATCCTGACTCCATAAAATCAGCTTCTTATTACACAACCATACATAAAATGCTGTACATATATATCCACAAACAAGTAGTTAAGTTTTCAGAATGGTGATGCCTTTTTTCAACTTTCTCTCTCTACCTAAAGGCCATTTCCTCCAGCACTGACAGCCAGACTCACCAAGGGGCCTGTCGGACATAGCAGAGGGGTTGTCGGACTTAAACATTGCGATGGTGTTGGTCAGTTCCTTCAGGTTCTCGTACTCGGCCGCCACCACCTGCTGTACCTGAGACAATGCAATGGTTTCCATGACAGTTATGAAAACAACTATTAAAAGCACCTACTTTGCCCTTGTTACTGGATTCTGTGATAAATGCACCACTAAACTGTTATCTCTCTCTCTCTCACTTATCTACAGAAGTCAATCTTGAATGCCAAGTTGTTGCAACAGACTAACACTGGAATACAAACACTGTTAATCACAAGGAAGTCCTATGCAATGGATGTAAGTACAGCTGTAGCACTAAGGCATCTTTTTCTTCCTCTGAGCTAGCTAGATAGTGATAAATTCACATTACTGTACTGTTTTTTGTTTTCTGCCACTAAGCGTAGTCAAATAATCTACAAAGGGACAGATATCTGGGCCATGTTTAGGTGAAAGAACTCTGTCACAGACGTTTCACCCCACAGCACACACCTGCTGCCATCGGACCTTGCGGTTTGGCTCGTGTATAGTGGGTAGGAGGCGGTGAATCTGCTGCACCACCCCCTGGTAGTAAACACCTGCTGTTTCATACTGGTTGGTGAGCACCATCTCTCGTGCAACTCGCACATTCTCCCAGATGTCCTGCACGCTTACCATCATTAATACGATCTGTAAAGAGGCTCACACATTAGTTAGTTCATCCTGGGATTTTAAAACTACTATGGCGAGTCCCAGGCACCAAGCAGTTCTGCACCTAAGCCAACTGTGCCAGTGAAAGTAACTGGATGCAGCATAATCTCATGGTAGAGACCTAGGTTATGGTAGGGGACATCACAAGAAATACAATACTCGTTTTTATCTCTTCCAGTTTTCCATGTTGGTTTAACTGTTACCGGTATTGTATATGAGATTACCCATGTACAAACCCAAGCTACCCTAATTTACCTTAATCTATGCTATAGCATAAACTAATTGGTAAAAAATCCCAGGCAGGTCTTTGTAGGATTATCATCTTTGTTCCACCATTATAACACGTGGAAAGTGGAAATCTATTGGGAACATTACATTGAAAGGTAACAGTTGTTGCCATTAATAAAGTAATAATAACAGGCTAATCACAAAGCTAGAAGCCAGTGTACAGAACCGGGCCATCTCCACAAATATTATTTTTTAACACTTCTGAACCTTCTCTTTCCAAAGCTAAAATAATGAAACCAGGTACTGCAAAAGTAATATTTCTAAATTACCAATGTCAACAGATAACTATACTTTCACAAAAATAAACAAGAAACAAGACTATATAGTTAAATACACAATAATGATCTTTATATTGGTTCCGTCAATTCCTAAAACTTTACTCTCCTTGACCCCGACCTCAGTTACACATCCTGTCAGCTGATTTGACATACTCTCCATATACAATTTTCCCTCACTCAAAATTCATTATCACATCACATACAATTACCTGGATCCGTTAATGTAATGCTGATCGCTACTTATCCAAAATTATCCCCCGTGAATCCTTAAAATTTGACAAATCTTGAAATGTCAAAATACAGCAACACTCGCCGAAAAGTCCGGGTTCGGTAACAGCTGTTTTCGACTCCGTCAGAATTTCTCTAATGGCTCAGGGGACAGTATAGTCAAATATTGCTTTACAAAATTGGTTTCTACTTTCCTATAATTAAATAATTTGGCACAAAAGTATCAATAGTGCATCGTTTTAAATTCGGCTCTTCACATTTTTGGAGACAAAACTACTATAGTACGTTTTTCTTTTCACTTAAATACATTGATTCATTTGTCTCTTTATTGCTTTAAAATTTAAAACATTAATTAAACGTAATGGAGGTGTGAATAAATAAGTGCAAATAATCGGTTTGAGTTAAATTATTTATTTACTGTTCCTGTTTTTCATCATATGCATAGGTAAATAATGGTTCAACGTTAGCAGTTAATTTATAACGCCTTAGTACTGTGTATCATTGGTTGTACATGAAGTAAGTTCTTAGTAATGTGGAAAGATATGCTGTGCGTGCGAATAACCCTCCCCTCCCAGTCCCTGTCAGCTCAAGAGTTATTGTTATTGTTGTTTTAATTATTGTTTACAGCGTTCCGACGCAACGTTCTGCGCTTTAATTCAGCCTGTCAACGCCCGAAAGACTAAACCAAAAGTAAGTGGCTTGTTTTTGTGCTAATGTTACACAGGCAGCTTTGTTATCAGTTGTAATTTGGCTTTGTATTTTGTAGGCTACGTTAGTTTTTGTTTATGGGAGGTGCTCATGCTTGACAGCCATAACATTTTGGTGACGGGTGGAACTCAAAAATTTCAAAGACCTGATTAGTGTGTGTTTATACGTGATGGACTGTCATATCATTACTCTCAGTGTTCGAGTTGTTAGTGATGATTGGACCATTACCGGTACTTTATATGAATTGAATTGTGAGACTAGCCTAGTTAGGCTTCATTTTTTTTTTTTTTTTTTTTTATGGTTTACACTCAGCATTCATTTCAGATTGTTGCTGTAGTTGTTGCCTCAGGTATATCTAAAAGTGTACCCTGTGGATTGCAGGCTAAAGTTTGTCTATCTGCAGTCCACCATCCTCCTATCGGGGAACAGGGGTAGAATTGAGAGATATTTATTAAAATAAACAGTTGAGCCACCTGGTTATGTTGGTGCCACTACATGAAGGCATTTCTCTTGAACATCACTTCAGAGTATAAGAAACAGCATCATACAAATACAGTAGAAGCCATCTCACATCAACCTAGCAGCATACCTTCACATCTGCCTTTGTCTGTCTGTTCCTCCGTGTAACTCTGCCTTTGTCTGTCTGTTCCTCCGTGTAACTCCACATGCTCTTTTCAGATAACTCATTTCCACTGCTCTCTCTCTTGATTTATATGCTTTCCTTTCAACCAGGTCCAAGCTTCACTTACATAATGTCGAGTAGGGTTCTTAGGACTGTCGTTCAGCAGCTTTTTATTTTTACTTATTTATTTTATTTATATATTTTGTTCACTTCCATGCTCACCTCCCTATTTCTTATCACTGTTCACAATGAACCGGCAACATTTCATATACTTCATTCTCTAAACTTCCGTCCTTGCATATCACACTACAGTACCTGACTACTTGAAGAGACTCATTCTCCATTTCCTGCACACACAATTTATCCGCAGCCTTTAAGTCCACTTAGTCTACTTTGTTGTACTGTGGAAATAATTTAGATTTGTAGAAATACCTGATGCTTTGAACTACAGTACTGTATATTTAGTGTATTGTGTTGTATAAATTACATACATACTACATATAGTGATTGAAATGATCTCTTCATTACAAGCATTCCTGTGGCTTCATCCAATGTCTGTGAGTAGATTATCTGTGGTATATAAGCAATAAAGAAAAAAAAAATTATTGTTATGGAAAGGCCAGTGAGTTTCTACTGAACAGTTCAGCTCTGTCATTAGGATTGGTAAACATGCATGTGTGCAGGATGTCAAATAAGACTGCTGTAGAATTATGCATAGAGAAATTATGGTTATGGCAAAAGTGTGTTTAATTTAATCTTGTAGCAAATATGGGCCTTGCGTCAAACCTGTCTTTTGATGTATCAGTTCATTTTCCACTAAATTTGTACCATGCATTTATTAATTCATCATCTAATCTAGTGTTGCCTCATGAGGAGTGTAGGAGCCCGGGGCTAGGCAAGTTGGTCCTCACATTTAAGATGAGAGTGACCAGCCTCACTCATCCCTGAGTGGCAAATCAATGAGCAGTAAACTCCAGTCACCCCTTAGGTATAAATTTGCACCAGCTCAGTCCGATTAGAGAGCCTTAATTGCCCACTACACCACCAGGCGCCATAATTTTGGTTATATGGATACCACCCAGCATAGTAAATGGTTTCCTGGTGTACAGGAAACCATTTGGTATGTCTCTCAGTGTAGAGTCACAAATAGACAGGAGGAGGAGGAGAGAATGAAAGAAAGAAAAACAAGAAGAAAGAGAGGAAAGGGCAGGCACTGGAGAGCAGCACTGCGTTGAGTGAATTGATGGTGAGCACCCCCACCAACCACTTCAGTTTTTAACAAATTTTTTTTTCGCAGTGTGTACAATCGTTCTTAGCCCTTTTAGTACAATGGTGCCCAATTTGTATTTTGCCTAGCTGTCACCAAACAGCTTTATTTACCATAGGAGAGACTTTGTGTATTGAATGGGTTAAATGTATATTTTCGTATACTTTTAATCACTGTTAGATTACCAGTATAAATGTAATTAGTCAGTCTGTTGACATGAAACGTTATTTGTATCAATTCCTTCTGTTCCCTGTCTATAGAACTGATTGAGAAAATTTACCATAGCTGTAATGCATCATCTTCATGATAACTACACTTTTGTTTTGCTTACTGAGTTCTGTGCTTTTTTTGCAGACTTTGGTTGTGAGGAGTCAGCATGTAATCCGAGAGGATGTGTCGCGAGTGTGTTAAGGAGGAATACCCAGACAGAGTGAGTTGAGTGAGGATATCTAGAGACTTCCTGTGTAATGCATGGTCACCAGTGTTGTAGTGTAATGTCTTGAGGTCTGGCAGTACAGTATTGGGAACAAATTGTGTCAGGTGAATGGTAGTGTACTTTACTACCTGTTTTAAATTATACCGTACCACAGTTTACAGTAGTTTGAGCACTTTTACTTAAGATTGTTTAACAGATTGTCTAATATCACACAGTACTTAACCATTTATTCGTGGATTCTTAGAGTTCAGCTGCAAACTGGTTATAACTATACATTATACTATTAATATCTGCCTAAGGTGACAGCCTAAAGTAAGTGACTTGAATATGGGCTAAATCAGGTGACATCTAGTTCACATGGCTGAATGATTAGCAGGATAGTTTCACACCTTGCAGGCCACAGTATGAAGATTTGGTTTCTATACTGTCCTTAGGGAAAAGGGAATGAATAGGGAAGCTGCCAGAAATCGAGCAGCATGGAGAGGCACCATTAGGTGACCAAGGCCGATGCATGCAAGCTTGTTGGAGCCTTCAAAATCGAAATGAACAAGATGAACTGTCCATGGGATAAACTACATATCTGTGTGGACTGATATATATATATATATATATATATATATATTTTAGTGTTTATCCTGGCAAACTCCAAAAAATTATTTTGAACTACAGTACAATACCAGTTTAGGTGTAGAGCTCAGTGACAGAGCCCATACATAAAGTGAAGTAAAATTAACATACAGTACTGGGTATGTTGGATTTTTTCAAACTTTTATCTTGAAACAAGTAAGCAGTGAGCAGCAATGCATTCCCCTAATTGCTTAATGGTTAGTGGTAATTTGGCACAGTAAATGTCCCATTAAGTGTTTATTCTTTCTCCGCCAAGGGCACAGTGTGTCTGGACTCTGGTGCGTACCTGGCCAACCTGCGAGGGTGTAGAGGCTGCGGTCAGAAGGACACCCTAGCCGTGGCCAACAGGACCACCCAGGACACACCACAGGAACTGGTCCAGTATGATCGTAAGTCCTGTTGTATATCATATTTGTTATCGTCGCCTTTTCCGTGTCAAGGGATGGGGTAAAATAGGATCCAAAAACAAGGAGAGACCAAGCATGGGCATATTTTCTTAGTGGTCACATGCCCTTTCTGTCATGAACCCTTATTAGGGCTTTGGTTGTGTATTTAGAGTTCATCCTTCTTCTAGGCCAGCTGCCAACCCAGCCTGACAGGTCCAGCCTACCCCAGGGAGTACAGTACACTCAACCCCCTGCTATCGCGCCTAATTGGTTACAGGAATCGTGTGTGATAGCTGAATTCGCGATAACTGAACTGAACAATCAGTGGGAAAATATCAAATTGGTTTTTCGGTGGCCCGTTTTTCCAACTTTTAACCACTTTATGCCTACGATTTCCAGCCAGTCTCTCCTCCAACATGAAATCAAGCATTATTTCATTAATAATAACATTATAATGAATAAATAAACAACATAAGAGGCGATCAAACTTTGGTTTGGGTGGTTTGAAGGGTTCTGAGACTTGGGAGTGGCTTAGTTGCTGCCAGATCTCTTTGGCTTTCTCCATGATTTCTTTAGTGTCCACAGCTATCACACGGTACTTCGTATCAGGAATGGCCGGGTAAGATTTAAGTGGAACAAAACTTGGACGCTGTCACACACGTTCCTCGTATCCTCTGCAAAGGACATGCTTCTCACACTGTTATCAGAGCACCGTCTCAGTTGTAAACACGTGATTACTTTATCGACATCACAGTTTTCTCAGTATAGGAAATATTAACTCTTTATAATGGTTTCAAAACGATTGATATTTATTCTAAAATACTAATAAGTATTCGGTGTTAGGCTAAATGTTCAGTGCCATAGTACGATATATTCTCTGTCGAGTCGTCTGGGTTTTGGTCACACTGTTTTGCCCATCGTATCGGCAGGAATCCATCCAGATGAATTCCAAATGCCCGTGGTATCGTTGGCGATGGTTGGTGTTTTTTTGTGCAGTCTGTCAGCCATTATATCACACATAAAAAAAAAAAGTGTAAGGAATTCCTCTTTCACTGTCGGCAGAGAACTAACGCGCATTCAACTGAAGTGATTGGGCGGTTGGGGATGAGTCGCATCAATCTGGTGCGGTGTTCACAACCCGGGCTCTTCAAACTTGACGCGTGATAGCGGTCTTGGGGTGCGTGATAGCATGTATGGTTGTGCATTTGATGTGTGCACGATAGCAGATAACCACGATAGCTGAACGCGCGATAGCAGTGGGTAGATTTTGCCATAGTTGTGTAGAGGAGATAAGCAGGTGCAGCAGTCTCAGCCTGGACTTAGATTAGGGTATGTACAGTAACAGTAGTGGCGTTAACTACCTGGGAGTGTTGTGCCAGACCAGCTACAGGGCTTTTGGCCCCTCACCACTGTCATTGTAGTACGGTACCTTCCAGGTTTTCAATATATTCTTAACTGCCCATGTTTCCCAGATGTGTGCGGTGGTTGCAGCCATGTGATTGCCAGCCACACACACCGCTTCTGGGTCGAGGATGACTACCAGTACTATGAGATGAGTTGCCTGCTGTGTGGCGACGCCGACGACACACGTTCCTGCCAGCCCGACGACCCTCGGCTCTCAACCATGCTTTTCTGATTCATTCTCTATCAAGACGCATCATGCTTGTATTTCTCTGAAATCAAACAAGTCATGCTGGTATTTCATCACTGTTCTTATTGGATACAAATTGTAATTTTGTAGCTCTTCTGATGTACACGTGATCAAAGTATGACACATTCTCCTGCAACCCCGACAATCAAGCTTGGGCAGTGTGGTCATTGGTTTCACTCGCGATCAAAACGTGTCTTGCTGCTGGGCCTATCAGTTACAAAGAGTGATTTTGTAAAATGTTGCCAAAAATACATAAAAGTTCAGGTTACATATTACAATGAGTGATTTTTAGTGTATTGTCAAATTACATACAACAAGTAATTGTTGTGCATTACAAAAAGTGATTTATAGTTCATTTCCAAAATGCGTACACATTATGGTTATGCAGTTTACAGAAATTCCTAATGCTCAGATATTGCTTCTCGTCTCCAACACCCAAATATGCAAAATGCTCTGGTTTTGTGCATTGCCTCAGGATACCGATGTGTATTGATGTACTCAACCGAATTATACGATCACTGTGACGACTGTAATGAAGTGCAAAGTTTTAAATTTTCTGTACAGTATTGTATCCAAACTTGCAATGACATACGTAACTGCCGTCTTCTGCAGCCAAAGTTGAATGTTGCAAAGCTAACATAATGGTATGAGTTTTCACACTGCATTGTAATTACTAGTGATGTCTGTTACCAAGTCTATAAAGTTTGACTTGCATGTTTATGTGTCCAAATTTGAGCTTCGAGATTGAGTCAGTGTGTGATTATGATAATTTGAGTGACTGCTGTGTTGGTAAATAGTTTTGTAACACTTAACTTCCAAATCTGATCTCTGAGATAAATTCAAATGAGTGTTTGTGACCACTTGATTGACTGTAGTGTTGGTGAGTCATATGTCCAGAATCACCCCCACCTCAGTGAGAATGGGATGTTGAGCACTTGTGATTTTATTCTCAGATGGGACAAGAATGTAACTGTCGTGTGTTTGTGGTGTGCGCTTTGTTTTGAAATATGGTGATGCAGCCATATCGCCGTTCATGAGTGCCAGTGAAATGTGATGGCATTTTAATTTTATGCCAGTCACCTCTTGATGAACTAATAAACAGTCAGTGATTCAGCATTAATTTTTTGGCAATACCCTTTTGATGAACTAATAAATGGTTACCTTGTTGGAGGAGCTAGACAGTGCTGTGTGTACTTAACAGAATGACAGACTATTGACATTCACCCTTGTATAAGAGGTTTAGCCTACTGCAGTGCACAGAATGAAAATTTTTAGAACATGGATGGTTCAGTGTTAGAACAGTGATGATTAACCTCAGTGCAGTGAAAGTAAGCAGTGTGACTAACCCATTGTATATGTGGAGCTGTATGTGATCACCCATCCTCTGCTGTATTCAGTGTACCGTAAGGAAACCCAGTAATTGTCTTCTTTCATTGGGTTATTGCCTATATAAATATGCCATTCCGTGTGTCTGTGCTGTTTTGTTTCCGTGATCAAATCGTTAATCAGTTTGTGTTGTGTCATACTGTATCTGAGTAACTACAAATCATTTATATTGCTGGGCTCAAAGTTGCAATGCAATTACTTTACTTTCATACTTGTGAGTGTTCTATAAATGATGATACAAGTAAGTGAGATTCATATAGCCATCAATCCAGTGAAGATCAGTTGAAATTCAGCTTTGATAATGAGTTATGAGTTACAAGTTTTGGCTTCAGGGATGAGAAAATTGTTGACGTGTCTCCTGTAACATAAAGTAAGACTGGTTTAGAATATGTGATTTGTGTTGAGTATGTCATCTGCAAGTTGTAGCTAGGGATGAGAGAATTATTGGCTTGTTTCCTGTGACAAAATTAAGACTGGTGAGAGGCAGTGATGGTGGGTGTAAGGAAGGTGAGGACATTGGTGGTGGTGGTGGTGGTGTGTACAGTGGTGGTGGTGGTGAGGCAGGCAGGGCAGGGTGTATGGCGGGGGCATGGCCGAGGCGAGGAGGCTGAGGTGAGGGAGGGGAGAGGGGAGGCCAAGGACCCTCTGGCGGGGCTGGTGGTGCTGGTACGAGAGTTTGAGACTTTTGACAACGATGTGGTGGAGACTGTGGTGAGTGTGTTGAGAGGATGCGGTGGTGTGTGTCGTGCTGCAGTGGTCAGTGATCAGGTGGTGTATCCACCCCTGGCCCTGCCGCCCCGTATATCTTCCATTGTCCTCACCCCAGACCTGTTACGTCCACGCCCAAGCCTGCATCAGCTGCTTGCTGGTGCAGCACATGTGTTGTTGCTGCCTGATGGAGCACGGGTGTCATCCTCAGGGCAGCTGCAGGACCTGGTGGCCATGTTGGAAGGAGGTGATGCCCAAGTGGTAGCAGTAGGTGTGGGTGGAACACCCCTTACGTGTCACCGCTACACCCTCCAGGTTGCGGCCTGGACGCTGACAGTGGCCCCAGCACCTCAGAGTGAGGCCTGTGATGCTGTCAGTGGCCGTGCTGCCCTCCTGCTGCACACAAAAGACCTCTTGGCCCTCACTCATCCACTTTCCCGCCCCATCCCTCTCAGCATTGGGATACAGGGTGCTGCACGGGGATGGAAGGTACACGTGGGACGAGGAGGGCTACTGGGAGAGGGACGACAGTTGTACAGCACAGAACACTTGCGCTGGAAGAAGGACGGTCTGGACGAAGAGCGGCGGGTGTCGCTGTATGCTGCCCTGGGTGTGAAGAAGGTGGTGAGCTCTGGTGGCGATGTTCATTGGTATGGGTGTACCAGAGCCACCCCTCGCTGCTTCCCAACAGTGGTGCAAGACACACCCCAGTACCTGCACCTGGGCCGCTGGACGCCACCATGCTGTCTGGAGGGACTCAGGGCCACTGCACGTCATGTCTTCCAGGTGCTGAAGGGCTGCCGGGCCCGCTGGTGGCTGGAGGGGGGGTCCCTGCTTGGTGCTGTGCGCAGTGGGGACATCATACCTTGGGACTATGATGTTGATATAGGCATATATGCCTCGGATGTGGACCGCTGCCCTGCCTTGAAGTCTGCTCGTTGGCAGACTCTTGAAGATGGGGAGGGGTTTGTGTGGCAGCGGGCAGCAGAGGGAGGGTTCTTTAGGGTGCATTACAGCACTGCCAACCACCTACATGTGGACATATTTCCCTTCACCCCTCGTGGTGGCACCATGACTCGCGGTGGAGCCTGGAACACGGGACACCGCCAGGATGTTGACTTTCCGGAGCACTTCCTGCGTCCACTGGCAGCCATTACATTTGCCGGGGTCCTGGCTGCCGCACCTAATAATGTTAGGGATTTCCTTGAGCTGAAGTTTGGCCCAGGTGTGATTGAGACCCCGCAGTACCCAAACCCTGACCTGCAACTGCCTCACAACCTGACAGCACTCCTGCACACCTGACCAACATTTACCCTCACCACTCACCCCACCACATCTGATGGTGGTAATCAGCTCATGGAAATACTGCAGCATATAATGCTCATAAATGTTGTCTACCAGTACACTTCAGTAGTCTCGCTGTGCTCAAACTTCTTTGCTAATGGCCAGCC
Source organism: Coenobita brevimanus (assembly GCF_032717465.1). NCBI lineage: Eukaryota > Metazoa > Arthropoda > Malacostraca > Decapoda > Coenobitidae > Coenobita > Coenobita brevimanus. The sequence goes on from NC_136991.1 coordinate 1,769,501, forward strand.
ACTAGCAGTTAGTCTCTTTCTTGTCATCCGAACTTGACTGACAAACACATTATTCCTTGAGTGGATTAGCTTTCTTTCACAGTAGTTGCTTCTAAAACAAATCATTAGGGCTAAATTCTGTCAGCGATGTACCAATTGCACCAGGTAATGCTGTACAGTAGTTGACAGTATTTGAAGGATATACTAATCCTACCATTATAACACAAATGCTTTGCTCTATTGTATTGCTCATATCCTGCCCTACATTTTGTAGGCTGTAGGTAGTGCCATAATTCCTGACTTGCCTGGGAATTAAATATTATGGTAAACCCAGCACCTCTGTGATGGGCTGCTGAATCTTAAATTATAAGGACTGTATAAATGGTTCAATGGAAGGGTTTCTCTCGGTTGTGTACAGACTTTTAACCAAGTTAGACTATTTGAGTTAGAGTTGAGTGTTGATAGCAGTGCCTCTCACTGTCTTCAGAATCAAACATGGCTTTTCTTTGTTCAGGAGGTGCTCTGCAATTATTTTTTCTCTCCACTATAATGTAACTATCGTGTGGCTCATATTTTCGGCTTAGGAAGCTCTTTAGCTCCTCTTCCATACCAAGTTATTTGTATATATGGTATGTTTGTATGTTATTTGTGGCTTCTTGTAGCTTGGAAGACCATTTCCCACACTGGGTGGTGACTGTATGAGTAAATGGATGCTTGGTGGTCAAGTGGGTTTTCATGCTAGCAGGATGTGGTCCATTAGGGATTACTGTACTTCCAAGGGGTAGTTGGAGTTTATTGTTTTTATACAACTGCTGGGGCAAGCAGCTGATCACTTGCCTTAAATGTCTTTGCTAAGTAGTCAAATCCTAAGCTCCTGTGCTCATGACTGGACAAGGAAGGAGTTAAGGACAGATGAATCGAGTACTTATTTACCAAGTACAGAATATATAACTATGAAAAAGTTATAGATAAAATAAAAAGAGAATAACGAGCTGAAGTGTGTAAAATAAATGAGTAAGGAAGAGCTGAGAGAAAGGCTCATAAACTGACAAGAATATGAACCCAAGTGCTGAATATTGTGGCTTGGAACTAATTCTTCATCTCCAGATTGCAAATGGATGGTAAAAGCAAAAGAAGGCAACTTTCAACAGTGTTTTGAAAGCTTTGTATGTATTTTATTATAACACCAGCCATATCAGTGTTCCTTGTGATTTAAGGTCTAAATGATATATAAAGTAAGCATATTAGTATGTTCTGACAAGTAATAATCCCACAGTCACCTAGTCATTAGTCAGTTAAATTGGGTGTCTCCTATTTTTATTTTTGCTGCAACCAGATTATTTTATTCAACCCTGTTAATGAAGCCTTAGTTAGGAATACATGTGACCCATCAGTATCCTAAAGTCTGTCCAAATCTAAATAAAATAATCTGGTAGGTGCAAGAGTAAAACAAAGACATCACTGTTGAAGGTGTTAACTGAGAGGCAAGTACTAATAGGATGAGAAAAACACTTCCTACTGAACCTTATGCTGCAGAATTAACCACTTCAGTCTAAGGATGTAATTATATTCCAGTCTCACAAATACTCCAGTTTCCACATGTGCTTCTCACTGTAGGGTACATCCTTCTACACCTCCATCCGTACATGAAGCACTGTGTGTTGGTGGGTCACTTCACTGACAGAATGGTGTTGCTTGGCCCTGCACATTAGTTTCTCTTAAACGCCTTTAGAACATGGCTTGTAATGTGCATCTTAGAGCTGCCTACCTTTGTCAGGCATGAACAAGCCAGCTGTTGCAGTATATACTGCCAGACAGTTTTATAGGAAAACACATTAGTAATGAAGGAGGTAAGTGAAATTAAATTATACCTTCAAATAACATACCTCAATTGACTGGATATTGGATTTAATGGAAAACATGAAGCCACCAGACTTCCTTCAGCTGTAATGAATGGGGTGCAGTGAGTTGCAATTTATGTGTGTCATGAAGAAATGCAGTGACAAGGATGAGAAATAAATTGCAAAAGGGGAAAATGATTGGCCAAGTAGATTAAAATGGGTTTAGTTTTCATTTGTAGTACTAGAATTTGTTACTGTATTCATTTATTTTCAAATGTGCTTGAAAGCCCACGTCAGGGGGAGCCACCAGATGTAATGGGTTATTGGCTTTTTCAGATCAGGCTTCCCCCCAGTTAGTCTATTGGAATGAGGGTCTGCTGTATATGTACCGGTAATCCATCCATCTCTAAAAGTCTGCCCAGAGTTAAGCAAGATCACTGAAAGGTAATGGCATAGGAATAAATTATGAAAGACATCCTTGGGCTGAAGGGGTTAATATCATATATCTCTTTGTCACTGTGATTCCTCTCTATTTCTTTTATATTTTGATATGGTGCTTGTAATAGTGTGTGTAGTGTAAGCATTGTGTTGTTGCCCAGATTGTGATGGTCTGTAGTTGCTGTGTTGTGTTTGTCTTCCAGCATACTATAGTGCTGTGGCCATGTGCTAATGACTTGTGTTCTAAATGTCTCGGAAGGTTTCTTAACACATTTTTCATACCCACTTATTCTGCATACTACACCTCATTATCCTTCTGTATGTCTTTGATCTAAATTAGGATGCAGGTGCAGGCTAAATCATAAAGAAATTGTGCAACAAAGCCTCCTGCACCACCCAGAGTACAGACTGACATATTGTGAAGAGGAAGGGAAACCCACAATCTGTGACAAGAATCTCTGAAGCATTTGACATGTCTGCAATACCTGGCCTCACTGTTGTGTCCCTATGTTACAACTTTGGTCTGTATTCTTTACGGTGAAGGAAACTCCCTAGCACCTCTTCCTTGGCAATTTCTTCTTTCATAGGGCTAGCTAATATCAATTTGTATGTTATTTATGCTGAGGAGGATGATATTTGAATGTTTTAAATGACACAAAAGATCATGGGGTATAATAAGCAAGATAAATTGCTGAGGAAGAGGTGTTAGGGAGCTTCCTTAACTGATGAGATTACAGGCCATACCCACTTGATGCAGGCTACTCAATTCTAAAATCCATAGGCTCTTCATAATTATTCCTTGGAAATTGGGAGCTTGCTGTACCCTTTGCAGTATAAGTTCTTAGCATATTACCTTAAGTGTTGTGATAGTCCTGGCACATGTAGGTATAATCAAAAGTGCTTCTCGGTGGTAATCCAATGCTTCCTAGTTCCCGTGTTGCTTCCTGAGGCTAATGTAAGGAGAACAAGTTTTCGTTTTGAAGGTAAAAGTGCTGTGTTTGGCTGTATTTGTAGGAGCTGTATGTGCTAGTGGAAATGTTGGGTGAGGGAGAGAGACAGGTTAAAGCTAGAATTCGTTATTTTGTCCAACATTTCAGGTTACACAGAAGCCCAGAATATTGGAGAAAGTAAAGGATTCAAACTCCCACCTGTGTCCCTTTCCCACCCAACATTTCCAGGGGTACGTGAGTTTTTTGGAAGGATGGTTGTGTTCGGTGGGAAATTGTGTGTATGATTAGACTTACAGTGAGGGATTTAGAGACCAGATTCTTGTGGCATTACGAGGCTCTGTCACCCTTTCCATAGCAACTTATTTATACACATTGTTTCGTCGTTTTGTTTTTAACCCCTACACCGCGGGCATGTTTACCGATGTTTTGCGTGTGCCGCGGGGTTATTCGGGCTCCGACAGACTCTCAAAAAATATTTGCCAAAAATCAGTTATTAATCCTAGAATATTAAAATTACATATGCTTATGGCACATACCTTCAGCTTTCTCCTGGAATGTTTGTTGAGCCTTCGTCAGTTACCGTAGGACCTGTGGAGACCTCTGAAGTTGGGTAATGAAGTCTCCACTTTACACTTCCAGACAACCCGTAATATGATTACCACAGCCAGATATTAACACTATAAACACTACTCTATGATTTTCAAGTAGTTTGGGATCCATACTCCAAAAAAAAACCCACTGTGAAAGCAATGAAAATTACGAGCACGTCTGACCGTCGCACTTATGCTAGTTTGCTCTTGGTACTCTGTCATTTATTATTCATAAAACCCCTCACACTTTATATTTCTATTACTATATAACACTTATATATATATCTACAGTCTTTATCCATAAGTTTCCTTCAGTAGTATTAGTTTATTGTCACTGTAGGGATTCAATTTCTTTCAGTAAAATACGTAGCATTCACTTTCTCGTCCTGTATACTAGAATTGAGAGTGAATGTCACTTTCATCTTCACTCTCATAACTCATAGTATTCAGACATGCTAGAGTGAAACTTTCACTTTCATTACTCCTAGGGTATATACTCGTATTCTTATAATACTACTCATTTACATTTCTATTTACGTTCTCTATTTTATTTACGTTATTTACATTTCTATTTTATTTACACTGTGTTATGCACTGTCACTTGAAGTAACTTATAAAACTATTTTCCATTGTTCACGTATATTTACATTCATTACTTTCACTTGCTGTTTACACATTATTTACACATTATTTACAATTCCACTTGCACTGTTTTACTCAATAGAAAGATCGTAGTCACTCTTTTATCAATTGTCAGCCCTTTACCTCTTTCCACACGAGGTTTAGTAGGGGGTAAAGATCACAGGGCCCTTTGCATGGGGCTGAAAAAGTCCCTGAAGTCAGCAAGAAGAAACAGACGTACCTCTACTTCGGAAGATGAGAGTAAACTGATAACGGAGGGCCGGGGTAGAGGCCTACTTAGGGGATATTCAGTGCTACCAATGTTCGCTCTTGAAACAGCTATGTTTAGCACTGAAATGATTGGCAGGAAATCTAGACAATACATTATAAATTAGGTAGTTCCAGGTGAATGTAAATATCACTTAGGCTTCTCCTTTCCCTCCTTACATGTATATTTATTACAAAAATAGATTATACGGCATATTTCAAGGGGAAAAAAACAGCGAAAATTAGCGAACGAGTGCATGTGAGGTGTTGTGATAATTAGCCAATTCCAGGTGTATGGCACTCTCACATACCTTATTTCTTTCTTGCATATATTATTTGGTATAAGAATAGGGCATAGGGCTTATTTCAATGGATGAAATCAGTGAAAAATTCCAGGGAAGATTTACTTAGCGTAGCACGGCCGGGCAGGCGAGAGGATAGGGTAATGGAGGGGGGGGTAGGTAGGGGAGTCAAGAACGGGGAGAAATGGCTAAATTATCAACAATGGATGGGAGTACAGATGAGATTAGGAGTGCTGACTAGTGTTGGACATTGGCAGTACTGATAGATGATACAAGCCCCCACTTGGAAGCCCGGGTGAATTCAAAATAACACAGAATCAGAAAAGCGACGCCCCGCGGTATGATCCCTTGCTCCCAAGCGTCACGAAAGTGACGCCCCGTGGTTAAGGGGTTAAAGGCTCCTCTCATGTTTACTTATTTGTTATCTGTTGCTGGATCCCTTCTGCCCCATGTTTTAGTGAGAATGAGATTGAGATGATAGAGCAATGGATGAATGTGTACACAGAGTACAGAAATTAACATGCAGGACAGTAAATATGCCACGTCTCAGAATAGAAATTGGTAAGGAAAAGGTTCTAGGGATCCTCTTAAACCAATGAGATTATGGCCCTATGATATTTTGGAGTGAAGAATGTATTGTGGGAGAAAGAGTGTGATGTGGAAAAAAAAGAATGTGGGAGAAATTATTTGAAATAGGTAGTATTTTGGAGGAAGGGTTATGGGAAAAAAAAAAAAAAGAGTACCATATCGTGGAAAATAGAAGTACCGTATCATGGAAGAAAGATTATTAATTTTAAGAAAAAGTTTAAAATTACTGAGAAATGAAATGTATTGACTGTACGGCCACCCTCAGAAGACAGACCACCATTTCATGTTTTAAATGTAAAAAAGAAAAAAGAAAATGGTTCTTCGGATAAGATTCATAGTGTATGTCCAGAGGCTCTTATGGTAGTAGTGATTTAATTCTTTAGAGGGCAGAGGATTCCTAGAGCTGAAGAAAATTCATGTGGTATTAGCCAGATTTAAGGCCTATGGGAGGTCACTACCCTCGTATGAGTTAAATGTCAAATGTTATACAGAGTGCATGAACATTTTTCAGAATTTTTAGAACAATGCTGTATTTTGTAGGCAGTAGTTGCACCTGTAGAAAAATCACAGTTCAAGTTTCTACCCACAAATCTACCAATTATCCACTGTAGAAGTGCACAATTTAGGGGGTGATGTGATAGTTATAGTCACTGAAATTTCTTAATGTTCTAACATCTATTAAGAATTGTAGAAAATATGGTATTCAGGGATTAAGCTGAAGTGACCAGATCTTTATTTATTTACATATTATTATGCAAAAAGTCAGCCATGCAACATTTGACTTTTCCAGGGAAATTGAACAAAAGGGATCCAAAATAAAGCTCCGTTCATTTTGAGATGCCCGGTTACATGACTGAATCCTTGTTTTTGCTCACCTTTGTTCTGTTTTTTCTGGGAAGGACGACCTTTTACTGGCTTATTGCCTTTAGTTCTTTATTTTTGCATTAAAGAAAATCCTGAATGCAAGATTTTAGTAATTTGTATGAGAAGTAGGTTTTGGATACTGCTTAGTAATAGGAATTGTCATGATCAGTGTTGAGAAGGGAATGCTATATTTTGCATTACCCTAACTTTAGACCATTGTCTTGTTGGATTAGGAGGTTTGTAGCACTTCTTCCTTTCTAGTTTATTTCCACCTATGACACATGTGTATTCATTTGTATTTTATGTCCATATTGTAAAGATTCAAACACAGCACAGTAGTCTACAATTGAATAGTAAGGTGTAATGTGCAAAATATATATCACTGAGGAAGAGGTGCTGGTAACTTTACTAATCCCATGATAATGTGACTTGTCCCTAGTAAGGCAGAGCCACCTCATTGCTATTAACCTTTCCACTCTGATGATGTACTTTTTTATTTTATTCTTAGTACCTTTGGATGATTACATTTTGTTATGGGGAAACTTTTCATGGTGAAGTTTAGCAAAGATTCCTTCTGATCCATTCACAGCAAGAAGTTTCCCCATAATCAAATAAAATCATGTGAAGGGGGCACAGATTAAATAGACAATATGTCACCAAATTGAAAGGGTTCTAGTGGTAATTAATTGTTCTCATGTTTTGCAAATTACAGCACAAATTTGTAGTAAAAATGTACTCCATGGCTCTCCCGCCAAACGTATCAGGTATGCTTTTTTTATCACTTTTATGTTCCTGCAACAAAATGTATAAAATCAAGTAATGACACTGTATGTTCTCATTGATCTCAGGATAGACCATTTCCTATTTGTATACAGTCATACCGAGTGAGTCAGGGTCAGTGCTGGTGTCCTGGGGGTTCAGGTTCTGTATATCTGAAGGGACCCCATAGGACAGATAGAGGTAGGGTATGGAGAGAGTGCAGAGGGAGAGGTATGGAATGCAGAGATTGGGGAGGGAAAGTTATGGAATGGAGAGTGGAGAGGGAGAGTTCAGGAATGGAGAGATTGGGGAGGGAAAGATAGGGAATGGAGAGAGTGCAGAGGTATGGAATAGAGAGATTGGGGAAGGAAATTTAGGGGGTGGAGAGAGTTGAGAGGGAAGGGTAGGGCATGGAGAAAGTGGAGAAGGAGAGGAATGAAATGGAGAGAGTGGGGAGGGAGTGGTTTACTTTTCCTACCTCCAGACTGTTATTCAGCATAAGGGAAAACTCTTGTGGTGAAGGGGTAAATGAAGGCTGTATCAATCCTCTCCAGTTTAGAAAGTCTCTCCCAGGCTGAATGAATGCAGGTGATGGTAGCAAGAATTAATCAGTGAAGTATATTACAGGACTGAAGGGATGAAACAACTCTGTGATTCTGCTTCCAGATGTAGCTGACTGGCTGGAGCTTAATGTGATGGATTTATATGGTTTTGCTGGTGTGTACAGGTGACCATCCATACTCACCTGGTGTATGTAGCAAACATTCCTGCAAATAGTGAAAATCCTTGAATAATTGCTACCCCCTTAAAACCACCACAGCAGTCTTAATTTAACTACAGTATATGATTGCCGGCTGCCCATTGCAATGCTTTCTCATAAATTGGGGTTTAATGAATGTCACCACACTGCTGGAAGTTTTGCTGTATCATGTCCAGCACATACCATAGAAGTTTTTTATTTGTTTAGGCCACATTATACGAACTATGGCCTTAACTTAAGATCGGGTTATACACAACTTGCACAGTTGTGATCATATGTTTTAATGTTATACCAGTACAAAAAATATTCCAGTTAATGTCTTAAGTCCAAGTACCCCCCCTCTTTTTTTTCTACTTCCAGACAATTGTTAACTTTAGGGAAACCAGTTGTAGTGATGGAATTTGAAATAGTCTTTATTAACCCCTTCACATCTTGATTTCTTGCCCTAAGCTGAGTAAAGTCATCAAAAGATAGCAAAAATAAAATTTTAAATATGCAACCAAACTGAATGGGTTAAAGTTAAAAGAGGCAGGATGATGATGATGATTTATAATGTTGAAGTATGATGAAGATTTGTCGTATTGAAGTGTATGTGCATCCCATCTTTAACACATCTGTGCATGAAATATTTGCTCCTGTAATCCTTTCACTGTGAGGGATCTTATCAGGCTGGAAAAAAATCAAAGGGTAGTGAGAAAAAAAATGACTAATCCTGCCAGTATAATGAATTGTTTATACTGTATTATTTTTATCACATCCAGACAGTGTACAGTATAATAATTCGACTTGGGAATGACTTACACATAGAAAGAGAGTATGACAGCTGTTTATATCCCTCTCTGTATGAGCTATCTTTCCTGAGCCACATGAAAACCATCTGACAATAGAGAGACTAAATGCAAAAGATGTCATTATCATGAAGAAGGTAGGGGTCATTTGTAAACAGTCATATCATCTGGTGGCAGCAAGAACAGTATGGTAAAATCATCATCATCATTATCATCACTGTCAAACTGAGTTAAGTTCAGGTATGTAAAAGGCAACCTCATGATTGTTAATACACCAGCTAAAAAGAGAAAAGAAAAGAAAAGAGGTTGCAGTTAATGAGCAGTACAGCCATTTTGATTTTGCTGGTTAGTTGTGTGAAGAAGGAAATATATATATATATATATATATATATATATATATATATATATATATATATATATATATATATATATATATTTTAAAGTGCTAAGTGCAGGTGTGTAGGCATTGATTAGCTTTAAAAAGTGAAGGTTGAGAAATGAAGAAGCTAGATGCACAAAGAAGAAAAATTATGTTTTATAGTGCTAATGGCAAGTGTGGAAGGCCATGATGATAAAAAAAAAAGAGAGAGAGAGAGAAAGACACACAAAAGAAAAAAGATCAGAGTTATGAGTAATGAGCGAGTCAGGTGCGCTAAGAAGGGAAATGAGTGTTGTGTCTAGTGTTATGGGGTGTTTTTTGTGTTTGGTCTCATGCTGACGTCAAGTGCTGGGGTTACAAAGAGCGCAGGCAATGTTCTGTACTTCCTTTGTAATCTGTATCTGAGCAATATTAATAAATTTGTGATTTTATGTGCCAGTTTATTATTTATGCAGAGTAATGGGATGCTGAGTGATCAAGGGGTAGGGTATGGTATGTCTTGTTTTATGATTCTCTCTCTCTCTCTCTCTCTCACTCACTACAAGGGGGCTCTTCCTAAGCTGAATATAATCTTAACAGAATATGCAAAATCAACATAACATCCTGTGACTGAATAGATTAATGTTAAGGTGCAGAAAAAAACGAGAATGGGATGGAGGGATGGAGTGGAGAGGTATATGAGAAAAGGGGGTGTGAGCCAGGGGGGAGGGCAGCAAAATGGCAGGGGACAGGGCAACATGGAGGTGATTTGTTTGTGGCCACCCCTTATGGGATTATGGTTTCTGGCAATAGATAGATAGACAAAAAAAAAAAAATACTTTTTTAAAACATAAAGCATTGTACAGTCCATATAAATCATGTACAGAGTTCATGGAATGTTCACAAAATTATAATAAAATAGATCTTGGTGAATAATCATGAATCAGTGATGTGTACAAGAGTTAGTAAAGGCACATGTAGTTGAACCAAATGGGCCAGATTCACAGATAAGCTTACAGACAGGTCCTATTATACAAGCATCTGCTACATGAGACATCGATGATACGAGAATGGCAATTTAGATCCAAATTCAGTGATGTGTCTACAGTCAATTAACCTAACCCTATTTTTCCTTTGTGTTTATGTGCCCTGTTATACGAGTTTTCACTCTCCTATTTATTGTTTTGTTATCAGAGTTTTTGCTATCCGAGCAGTCCTCTAGTAACATACCCCACTTATAATGGGACCTGCCTGTACAATCTCTCTTGTAACCTTGATATCTATTTGCAGGAAGGACAAAGAAAGGGTGTATTGAGAATCTGCAAGGAAAATTGAAATCAGTGCCAAGCTATTGTCTTTTCCTTAAGACAGTTCTGAAACCTTGAAGCTGCCTTTACCCTTTGATATCAGTGGTATATATTTTTATTTTTTCATCCTGTCTTCAGATGACTTTATTCAGCTCAGGAGAAACTTTTTGCACTGTGGGGTGAGGTACAGCCTTAACCACTTCACTACAAAAACACTCTAAGCTGAAGAAAGTAATCTGATGGCAGCAAGAATGAAATGTATAAGGCACAGCAAGAAAAAAATGTATAAGGCACAGTACAGTATGAGGAAAATTGCTGAGAAATGGATGAGTGATTGGCATCCATTTAATTACTACTTAAAAAAAAAAAAAAATGGGTTTGTGTGTGAGGTAGAATCAGTAATTAAGAAGGCTTAACTGGTGTGTTAATCGATGCCTTCCATTCATGTGCGCATTCCTATTTTCATGGTGTCATACTCCTGTTTCTGGCTCCTTCCAACCCACTTACTGTTTCAGGGGGAAGAGTGATGGTGACAATGATGATGATGATGAAGAAATTATTAATGATGTGATGTTGAAATGTATCCTGACGTCTTTGCTTTCATGGTCACTCCAGTAACTCCTCCAGCAATATTTCATTTTGTCAGTTGTATTTTGTCTCCATATTTTGACAGTTATTCATGGGGTGTCTGTGATTATTAGATTTTCTTAGCTGCATCCCACATTACAGAGTGTAGTTAAGTACATTACAGACCAGGCCCATTCTGTTTTCGGTAAGTACCTGCATCAGTAATGTAACTGTCAAAAATTGTGGAAGTATTACAATTGCTGTGAGATAGTTTGACCATATGAAGAGAATGGGGAGTGAGATACTGACTAGGAGAATGTATGTGGGCGAGGTGGAAGGGAAAAGAGGGAGGGGAAGAGGATGAGTTGGAGATGTTTATGTATGTGGTGGTGTGTGTTTGAGGGAAGGCAGCCTGATGACAGTGAACAGAGTGACAAGGAGACAGTCTGTTACAGCTACCCCTTCCTGGATTAAGGTATCTAGTCTGTTATAGCTACCCCTTCCTGGATTAAGGTATCTACCTATAGGCAGGCAGGTGATCATGAAGAGGAGTATTTACCTTATTCAGTCTAGTTCATCATTGTCTGTTATAATATCTGATATATGATAGTGATGGTGGTGATGATGATGATAATGATGATGATGATATGCAGTATATACTTTATCCAGTATGGTTCATCATGATGTCTGGTGCAGTGACTCCTCAGGCAATGCACATTGTGTCCGCTATGCCGGCGCCAACATCATGGACTCCTGTAACACCCTGAGGTTGGTGGCATCGTATTTTGTGTCTAGGAGGGTTCGCTTTGATGGCTTGTTTTTCTTGGTCTGAGTGTGCCAGACATACACCTGGTAAAAAAGAGTAAGAAACTGTTTGTGCACATCCATATCATGACATTAATTAGAACAGTCACCAAAAATTACTCAGACACCTGGGCATACAGTAGATGTAGGAATATGCAGAATGGTACCATACTTGTAATGAATGCTTGCTGTGCCTGAGAAAGACTAACATTTGTATCTGGTCTACATTCCTGTGTAGTGCCCAACAATTACGGTAGTGCTGAAACAAATACTGTAATACTGTGTTACAACTAAGAAAGGTGTCTGCAGATTCTTTGTTCATTATACCAAACTATATAATGCTCACAACCAATCCATGTTATCTGTTATGGGCATAGGAGGGTCAGAGGTTAGGCTAACACAATTCAGATTACAGTATTTAAGTTATAGGAGGCTATCCTACGACACTGGGATACACCCTAGGTCACATCCATACCAAGAGCCTCCTGGTGCATGCAAAAGTTTTGCATTACTGTAACCCTTTGAAGTTCTTGCCCACATCCAGTGAGGTCAGTAGGCCACTTGTATGGACAGCAGTGCTGAAAAATTTCCACCTGTACCAGGAAGCATTTGGTGTGGACATTGCCTTGGTAAGGCTAATTACAGTATTAGCAATGAACATATTGTATATTCAACAAAACAAATAACTCCTCCAATATGATATCATTTTAGAGTACATTCTTATTTCTACCTTCAATTATATTCAGGTCAGGAGAGTCATTTGTTGGTGAAGGGGTTCATGAAAGCTATTTAACCCCTCCAGGTGAAACAGTGTCCTCATGGCTGAGTAAGATCATCACTCAGTAGCATGAGCAAAATGAAAAAGACATCATCATACTGAAAGTGTAAAACAAAAGGCTTGACTATGGTTCATCCATCTTAAGCTGGATATTTTTATCCTTTTGTAGCTTTATTCCCACATCTCAATGGCACTGCTTCGTGACTAGCACCATATATCATGAAAGTTCCGTGGCAGAATAAGACAATAATACAGTACAGCTCTAGGCTACTATATTCTTGTGTTAATCTCTTGTTAGAATTTGATGGCAAAATAAGACAATAATATGACTGTGTGTTTTCCATAGAGTGTATTCGTAACTAGTGCTATGTTCTAGTGTTAATCTTTTGTTAGTTTTGCAATCTAGATGGAGAGATTACATTTCAAGGCCAAGTTAAAGTAGACAGAGTGTAGTGCTCACCTTGGTACATCCATCTGCTTTGAACTCTATTTCTTCTGGTTTAATCTTCAAACTTTTAAGGAAGCCATCCTCTTCATAACCAGCAACAAATGGCATCTTTGCACCTGGCATCTGTAGTGACACATTCCACATCATCATCATCATCATCATCATCATCATCATCATAACCCTGTTTCCTAATAATAGGTGGGATGGAATGTTGTTGTTGTTGCTGAACCTCAGTCTGTCCAGTTGAGCAAACCCATCAACCATAAATTAATTACTGCTTCTGTGGGGTCATTGTTCAGGTACAGTGCGGTGCATACACTGTGTAGCGTTCCATTGTCCCCTTATGGTAGATAGTGCCTTGCCTTGGTTGGTCCAGGGTCCTTCCCTAGAGTGAGGTGCAAGGAAATATGAGGTCTGGCTCCTGTATGGATGCTGCAGCTGTCCCACCCAGGGTGTAGGGCACCACCACAGGTAGGTTCCTCATCAGCACCAGGTGGTGTGGGTGGCATCCAGAAACAAAAGTAGGAAAGCATAAAAGTAGAACTGTTGCATAGAGCAACGACTTTATTTAGATACATGAAGTGAATAAAGCAGTAAGAATTAAGTATAAAAAGATATGTTTGCCAATAAAAGAGTTTAAGAAATGTACAAATTAGTATACTGTATAATGATCACCTGTTTCTCATACTTGATGCTATGACCACCACCACCACCACCTTCCTCCTCATCATAATTTTGACTATTTTCCCATTTACAGACAGAGGGAGAAAGTACAAAAATGAGAAAAATAAGTAACTATTAGTGAACTGATCAGGGGTAATACTGTACAGTAAAAATAAGCATACTATTACAGAATAACTACCTGTTTCAGATACTGGACGCTGACAGCAAATCCGGCCATATCAACAGGAAATTTGCGACCTCCTATCCACCCATCGTACCATCCCTTAAAGTGCCCCTCAGACAGCACCGGAGTGGACAAGCCTGCCTCTGTCACCAATCCCACTGGCCACATGGAGACTCGCTGTGTGTGTCGCATCTGCCAGGGAAGGTGAGGCTGAATTAAGACATTATGAAATCAAGGTTCATTAAATTGGGTTGATCTGGCTTTCTTTGATTTGCTTTGGGCTAGGATTGGTTGTGCTGTATTGTGTTGTGCTATGTTGGTTTAGGTCAGAGTAAGTTAGGTCATGCTTCTGTAGCTTGGACAGAGTTATTTTATGCTGTTAGTTTGGGTTAGGCTGGGTTAAGTAGAGGCAGGGAAGATGGGGTGTGCTGGAGGGAAGTTAGATTGTATTAGGCTGGGATGGGGTGGGTTAGGTTGAGGTGGATTGGGTTGGGTTGGGTTGGGTACTTCAGTTAGACTAGACTGATTGAAAAGGAAAAGGTGACAAGCACAATATGGCGAATGCAATACCATTTGCATGAAGCACCGGGTTGCGTGTGGTATGTAGTTAATAAGTTACCCAAATCGTCAACATCGTAATTTTACAAACAAAACATTATTAGGCCTAGCATCATGGTACTACCTCATTTAAGTTGCTGACATTGAGGGTAAGGAAGAATTCATTTAAGAAGTTATGCACATCCTCAACACACAAACCTTACAAACATAACATTATTAGGCCTTGCAATATGATTCCTCCTAAAAAAATGCAGGTATTGTACATGTGACAGTGAGATAAGATGGACTTCATTTAACAGCTTGTGCAGATCCTCAGCATCTTAATCCTGCAAACATAACATAGGCCAAGCAAAATAGTACCTCCTCACAGACGCGAATATTATAGTTAACAAGCAACACAAATCTTTAACATTCTAATTTTAAGAACATTATTAGGCCAAGAGACGTGGTGCCTCCTCAAAGACGTGGATATCATAGTTAAAAAGTTATACAGATCCTCGTTACGCTAATCTTACGAACAGAACAGAGCTACAACTAATAGTACCTCCTCAAAGATGTGAATTTTACGAACATTATTAGGGCAAGAGATGTGGTGCCTCCTCAAAGATGTGGATATCATAGTTAAGAAGTTATACAAATCCTCATTACGCTAATCTTACGAACAAAACAGAAGTACAGCATAATGGTACCTCTTCAAAGATGCGGATATCGTAGGTGTTGTCGTCATCAGCAAAGTAGACAACGCCCTCCGTCGCGTGCTGCCTCACCCAGTCCATGCCAGCGTTGCGGTTTGCCACGCCCTTGGGTTTGGTTGGTTGCTTCTCGAACTTCTTGGGCATTGGGGCTGGGGAAGGGGGGGTTGTGGAGAGGAGATTTAAAATTAATACTCACAGGTTCCTCTATTTATTTTTCATTCTCTCTGTCTGTCTGTCTGTCTCTGTACACTATCAATCAGTCAGTCTTTTCAATCTTTAGCTGTCTATCCGTTTATCCTTCTATCCATCTGTCAGTCTACAGCCTGATGCCTTAATTCCGGAAGAGGTGGTTACAAACACCTGTCTTTCTCAGTCAGGCTACCCGTCCCTCTAGATCACATCACCCTCACTCATACTTACCACCCCATCCTCCTGCAGTCACTCCTTGCTGAATATAATAAAGTTGTTTTGCCCATGAGAGAGGCAGTGTCATGCTTAAAGAGAGGGTTTATGACTGCATATGAGAGAGAGAGAGAGAGAGAGAGAGAGAGAGAGAGAGAGAGAGAGAGAGAGAGAGAGAGAGAGAGAGAGAGAGAGAATGTACCCCCACGTCTCATAAAATTATGCAACACCAGCATTCTCTCTCTCTCTCACTCATGTAACTTGGCCCAGATTTTCTGTTATTATTATTATTATTACTGAAGCTTGTTCCACGTAGCTCGATGCCAGAATAAGACTTATGACTACATTCCATAGCACTTCTTCGTGACTAGCATCATATTTTAGCGTTCATCTTATGTTGCAGGTCAGATTTAAGATCGAGAGATGTCAGTTTAGGCCAGGTTAAAGTGAAAAGGGTAGTAGTAGAAGTAGTAGTAGTAGATGATGGTGTTTATTTTCGATTGACTCCCCACCAGATAAGCTGAAGAGAGGAGAAAAAGCCCTGATGATGAGTTAACTGATTATGTGAGTAATTATAGGTTTTCATTCCTTTATTGGGTAAATGATTACTTCGGGGAGATGGAGAGATAGATAGACAGATAGATAAACATAAAATAAAGCTTGAATCCCCCAATGTAGGACCGAAGGACCATGTAACTGCAGGGCAAGGAGAGACCCGTGGAGACCGCTACATCACTCAATAGAAATACGCTACCTTGGTGCGGGCCCGAACTCCACATATATATATATAGATAGATAGATAGATAGATGGATGGATATATACTGTACAGGCAGATGGACATTGAGATAGCTACAGATAGATAGACAGACATATGGATGGATGGATAGATATGAACAGGTGAACAGAGGTGGCTATAGATAGGTAGATAGATAGACATGGATGAATAGATAAAGAAACACACACACACACACACACACACACACACACACACACACACACACACGTACAATTAAGGTAGTTATAGGATAGTCCTGTTGAAGCCAGATAGTCCACTACGGCTGGGTTGGGTACCTCGGCGTCGTCTGCAACCAGCCAGTGGATGCGCGGCACGTTCATGAGGGTCTGTGCCAGCCGCGTTAATTCAGGGATCTGGGGAAAAGGGAGAACAGCAGAATTTAGAATCTGTTTTGGAGGGAGAATTACTGGAACTTCTATCTGTCTATCTATAGCCCGACGCCCTAATCCCGTAAAGGATGGCCGCAGACAAAACGCCTCCAAGTCGCTCTGGCACTCACTATTTGATGCCCCCCCCAACTCACTCCCCCATCCCTCATATACCTCTCAACTCCATCCCTTCACCTCATCTTCGGTCTCCCCCTCCCTCTACTTCTCCTACATACGCCCTCTTTGTCAGTCTTTCATTCTCCATTCTCTCCACATGTCCAAACCACCTCAGTGTATTTTTCCTAATTTTCTCAGTCACATCCACATCCACCCCACAACGTTCTCTCATTTCTTCATTCGTCAACCTGTCCCTCTATGTCACTCCACATGCTCCTCACGTAGCTCATTTCCACTGCTCTCATTCTTGACTTGTTCCCCTCTAGCAATGTCCACGCTTCGCTCCCATACGTCAGGGTAGGGATCACAATATTGTCATGCAGTGACTTCTTAACTTCCATACTCACCTCCCTATTTCTCATCACCGCTTTCAGTGAACCAACAACCTTCCTTCCCTGCTGTACCCTTTCAAGCACTTCATCCCTAAAACTTCCATCCTTACTCATCACACTACCCAAGTACTTGAATGCACTCGCCTTCTCCATATCCTCACCATCCAATCTCGCTGTGCATTCTGTGACTTCATTCCTCTCAAACACCATAACTTTACTCTTGTTTACATTAACTTTCAGATTCCTCTTCCTACATACTGTCCCAAATTCATTCACCAAACCTTGCAACTCCCATTCATCTTCATTCAGAAATACTGTATCATCAGCAAACATCAACATCGGAATCTTCCACACCTCACCCTCATTCATTAGAGCCAGCCCCACATCTACTGCCCTACCTTGCACCTCCTTTACAACCCCATCCATGAATATATTAAACAGCCATGGAGACATCACACATCCCCGGTTCTCCCACACTGAGGTCAAAGAACTCAGCTCACCATCCACTCGCACCGTAGTCCTAGCTCCCTCGTCCATACTCTTCGCAGCATGCAACAACTTCCCATCCACTCCATATATTCTTAATACCTTCCACATACCTTGCCTATCTATTCTGTCAAAAGCTTTCTCCAAGTCCATGAAGGCAGCGTACACTTTCATTCCCTTCTCTAGATACTTCTCCACTAAACATCTTCGAACAAATATCTGATCCACACACCCTTTTCGCTTCCTAAATCTCCCTTGTTCTTCTCCAACTAGCTTCTCTATTATATGCCTAACCCTATCAATGAGTATTCTACCATATATTTTTCCAATCACACTAAGAAGGCAAATACCCCTGTGGTTACCACATACTTCTCTCTCCCCTTTTCCTTTGTATATTGGAACTTACGATGTTTAAAAGGAGAATATTGGAACTTTAAAAAAAGGGAGAATAACTTAGTACTAAAAGGAGATTATTTTAATTTAAAATCTATGTGAGGGAGAATATTGGAACTTACGATATTTAAAGGGAGAATATTGAACCTTACGATGCTTAAAGAGAATATTGGAACGTAGTATTTGAGGGCGAATATTGTAAATGTAAAAGGGACAATATCGTAACTTGGTATTAAAGGGAGAATATCATTACTTGAGAGAGGGAGGGGGACTAACCTGCTCCAGCCTGCGATACGTTGGAGTGATGATGTAGATGGTAGGGAGGGTGGATGGGTGTTCCTTTTCTCCCTCCCTCCTCCTCACTCTTGCCTCCCATCCTCGTATTTCCTCCCTTACTGTCTCCTTGACTAAACCTGATATATATATATATATGAGAGAGAGAGAATAATGAGAAGAGTAAAATAATAATAACTATAATTGCGGCAACAGTACCGTCAATAATAATAATAGTAATAATGATAATAATAATCTGTCAATCTGTCTATCTATAACCAGACACCGTAATCCCGTAAGGGGTGGCCGTTTGTCTCTGAGTTGTTTTACAGGGAGGGGCACTAACCCTCCCCCAATCCACTTGCTGACACGGAGGGAACACGTATGGGTTGGTTACATGGTTACCACCCAGCATAGTAAATGGTTTCCTGGCTTACAGGAAACCATTTGCCTTGTCACTCAATGTAATGCCACCTGAAAAGGAAAGAAGGCTGTTAAAAAGTGGCAGGAAAGATGGGAAAAATAGGAAGAGAGAAGGCAGACACAGAAAAAGAGTGATAGAGGTGAAGGAAGAGGTAGGCAGCACTACATCAAGTGAGTGGATGATGGTTGCCACCACCTATCACCTGTAATAATCATAATCTTAATAATAATAATAATAATAAAACCTACCCCTGAGAGTGTCGCGTGGTGAGATGTATTGGGCCTGGGTGTGTTGTGAGGAGTGGTGGGTGTAGCCAGCCATCACCACCATCATCACCACCACACTCACCACCACAGCTATCTGCACTACAGGGCTCCTCCTGCGGGTGAGGCAGAGTTAGGCAGGGGAGGGGGTGAGGCAGGCTTAGGCAGGAGAGGGGGTAAGGGATGAGGCAGGGGAGTTGGGATGAGCAGGGTTAGGAAAGGGAGGGGTGAACCAGGGCAAGGCATGAAAAGGGAAGGGGTGAGGTAGGGTTGAAAAGAGGAAGGGGTGTGGCAAGGTTAGGCCTGGAAGGGGAGGGGTTAGGAAGGGATAGGCAGGGGAGAGGGGGTGTGGCAGGGAGAAGGCAGGATGGGGTAAGGCAAGGTGTAAGGCGGAGGAAGAAACCGGAGGTGGGAGGGGGGGGTAGGAGACAAAATGAGGCAAAGACAAGGTAGGCAGGGTTAGGCAGAGAAATACCTCCGTACTATCCCTCTCATGGCAGGCACAGCTCTAGCACACCAAGCCAGACGGTTTTCCTCAGCTGAGTGAGTCATAGGAGCCTGAGAGTGTTAATATTGGCTTATCACACCCGCCCCTAACGAGATAACAGCTTTTATTACACCTTTATCTCTTCCTTTATCATCGTTGGCATTTGTAGAGGGAGTAACTCTCTCTCTCTCTCTCTCTCTGTATATAACACACACACACACACACACACACACACACACACACACACACACACACAGGAGGCTTCAGGGGATGAGCAAACTGGGGAAAAACAAGTGATATATATATAAATGTCAGGAAACGAGAATCATTGGATATGCTGGAGTTTCCCTTGTGACTCTCTTGCCTAGCCCCCGTCCCCCCCCCCCTCCGAGTGTATGTCCCCTGCTCCCCACACAAGGTCGCAGTAAAACCCTCTGCACAGTACTTTTGCGACCCTTAACCCATACACAGTCGCAAAAATAATTCCACACACACTTTTTGCGAACGGTAACTCATACACAGTCGCAAAGAAAATCCACACACACTTTTTGCGAACAATAACCCATACACAGTCGCAAAAAAAATCCACACACTTTTTGCGAACGATAACCCATACACAGTCGCAAAAAAATTCCACGCACACTTTTTGCGAACGATAACCCATACACAGCCACAGCTGAACCCAATACACAGAACTTTTGCGAACCGTAACCTATATACAGTACACAGTCGCAGCTAACTCTATGCACAGTTCTAGTTGCAGCATTACAATACTTATACAGTGACATTCAAACTCTGTGCACAATAACTGTAGAAACAATAACCGAACCTTATACTCAGTTGTAGCAATAGTTTGACCTATGCACAAAAATTCAGTCGAAGAAATAGCCAGTGCACTTTCGCAATGGTATCCTATACAGTCGTAGTAGGTACTATAAATATGAAAGTTGCTAGTTAGGTTATAGCAAGAAAGTAGCTAGTTTGATAGAGCCTATAACAATTTTTAACAAGTATTATAAACAGCCCACACTAATGGTTAGAAAGCTGCCGGTCTGATAAAAGTACCAGCAGTAATACTCCTCGTCCTCCTCGTCCTCCTCCTCGTCCTTCTCGTCCTCGTCCTCGTCCTCGTCGTCCTCCTCCTCCTTCTCCTACTACTACTACTACTAATAATAATAGGCAGAAACTTGTATCTAACTCACGGGCAACGCATGCGACGGACGGAGGCGAGAGACTGACGAGAGGGACGTGAGGAGGCATGTTATTCATCCACGATTCGGGACGGTTGGCAAGACGACCACAACAAGGCACATAAACACATGCACAGGCGAGGGCAATATTTCGCATACCCGCCAGCATCATCTCACTCACTCTCACTCTCTTACTTTCTCTCGTTCTTACTTTCTTTAGGTCTTTGTTTCGTCGCTAGAGTGAATGAGCCGTTGATTGCTGGGTGGTGAAGGAGAGGGGTTACCGAATATTGCCTTTTAGTATTTATTTGTGGCGCTATCGTATCGTTCTTGCTGTTATACTCTTTGTGAACTTGGCATCATACTTAGCCACGTTACAAAAATCATACTTTATCATTATCACATCATAGTTTTGTCTCATACTCTTTGAAAGTTGTTTTTCAATATCATCATCATCATCATCATCATTAGTACATCATTAGTAGTAGTAGTAGTAGTAGTAATGGTAGTAATAGTGATATAAAATCAGAGTGTGTGGAGGAGTTTTGTTATATTTTGTTTGGCGGTATGTGATGGAGGTGGGGCTGGAGCTAGTTCTGTGACTAGGGTATGGGACGGTTGGAGGAAGTTCAGGTAGCTGTTGCCTTTCCTGACATTGGGAGGGCTCTCCCTCCGTGCTTAGGGAGTGTTAGGAGTGTGATGCTGTATGGCAGTGAGACCTGGGCTGTACAGGAAGAGGTTATTCGCAGGCTCAAACGTCCAGAAATGACGATTAGGTGGATGTGCAGTGCGTCCCTGAGTGTGAGACCTGAGGGGGGCTAGGTTTTCGGTGGAAGAATGGGACTGGAGTGTACTGGTGTTGTGATGAGGAGAGGTAGATTGAGATGGTTTGAGCATGAGAGGATGGGGGATGACTATTGGGTGCGGAAAGTGAGAGGTGTGAGTCGGGGGTAGGACTGAGAGAGGCAGACCGAGAAAGACCTGGGGCGAGGTCATCGAGTTTGACATCAGGGATAAGGGACTGAATAGGGAGGCTGCCAGAGATCGAGGAGCGTGGAGAGCCATCATTAGGTGACCAGGACCGATGCATGCAAGAATGTTAAAGCCTTTATTATTATTATTATTATTATTATTATTATTATTATTATTATTGTTATTATACTTATTATGTGATACTTGTGTGAATATCGCATGACACTAATTTAACAAACTCATAATTGCTCGGGACATCTATATATAAATTCGTAACACCTCATCCTAAGTGATTTATTTTTCCTATCATCCCTGGACATCCTACTCGTATATTACTGAATCCGAGATGGTCGATATTAAAGACAATTAAAAGACCAAAGATGTTAAGGTATAGTGTACAGAATAATTCGGTAAGGGGAATATGTTCCGAGAATGAGTCCCCACAGACGTGTTAGCGCATACCATTTTCTTTGGTTATCAGTATACCAGCGATTAAGGGATCACGTGACACTGAACATACCACATCATACCAGTTTAGAAATACCACATCACGCCAGTCAGTCAACACCACATCAAGGACACTGGCAATGTTTACAGTTTGTTCAGATTATAATGAGGTGGAATTTTCAACATGGCTCACCTCTGCCTACGCATGGAGGTCACGTAGCCGGAGATGACGTAGTGAGTTTGTTCAATTTAACCCCTTCAGCCCGATCACGCCCTTTTCCAACGATGTCCAATGGTGAAGAGGTCAGTGAAAGCCGTTATCTTGCCCAGCGGTTCTCAAAAACGGTTTTCGGGTAGCCCCCCTCCCCCACTTAGCCTTGGTTCACATATTCAGAAACCCCCCCACCCCCCCAGTCTACGTCAACATATCCAGCCATCAACATACTCGCTTCATGCCATCACGTAACTTTGAAAACATATTCTACATTATTTATTTATTTTTTTGTGGCAGGACCAAGTACACGATGACCAAGTTACATACAGTCTACATTAGCCTTTCTGCTCCCCATTTCGAGGGGTAGAGGGGACGATGAGGGACGTGCATATTTGAATTTGGGTGAGGGACGTGTATATTTGGAATTGGGTGAGGGACGTGCATGTTTGAAATCGGGTGAGGGACGTGCATATTTGAAGTGGGGTTGGGTCTGTTTTGCAATTTAAATTTATTGGTGTCTTTAATTTTCTCTCAAAATGGCAAAATTAGAGAGAGAGAGAGAGAGAGAGAATCAAGAAGGCGACCAGGCGACAGACATAAAGGAAAAAAAAACAGCCAAATAGAAAAATGAGTTCCGAAGGCTGAAACACACACACACACACACACACACACACACACACACTATTCCTCTGAGTCGTCACGCACGTAATATTAGTTCGTGCACTTCTTAACACTTCATATTATTTACACGAAAGTTGTTTATAATGCAAGAAGGGGATGAACAACAACAGCAGCAGCAACAACAACAAACTCACACTGCTCTCATGTACCTGGCGTTCCGTGGCGCACCTTGTCTGTAGTTACTCCCTGACCAAAAAAAAAAACACGATCTCAAAATAAATAAATAAATAAATAATAAATGGGAAAGACTTACGGCATCTGCATAACTGATTTTACCACACACTGATAAATATAAATTGGCCACGTGATATTCCTTTTCAAAATTATGGAAAAAATTGTCAGTAGAACATGATTTTAGTTTTTCTGTGGACGAAGAAATATGGTAACGTCACATCACTTTTTAAAAATTGGAGGAAAACACTTATGTCCGTATTCCCGAGACACGCACGGACACCCAACTTGACATGGAGCTGGTGTGACGTACCGGGCATGTCCATACCAAATTCCAGCTCATTCCACCCAGCGGTATGACCTGTAGAAAGTTCCCAATATCTGGCCAAAAATCGGGCATGACGCGCGAGCACCTGACTGCACGTATTTATAATTTACACCATTGTTATTCGCACCATTGTTTTCAGTTTGTCTTTTGGTGCATGGTAGGTAAAAATCCAAGCGTTTAAATTTAGACAGACAGACAGACAGACAGCTCTTAGTCGCAGGATATTATTGACAGAATCCATGAATAAAATAAATGCTGACGTCCCGCAGATGCCAAAACCGCGGGAAAATTGAATGTCTGTTTCGCGTGTGAGGCTTGGGCGATACCATGGCACAGAAACAAGGCTGGACCGTACACTGTGGGTCGGAGCAGCGCCATAACACACACACACACACACACACACACACACCAGGCTGCTGCATATACAACACACCCTTTGTCCCTCCGTCAGACTTTCCCCCTCACCTCACTATCTCTTTCTTTTCCCTCCCTTCCTCTCTCTCTCTCTCTCTCTCTCTCTCTCCACACACACACACACACACACACACACACAACGCTCTCTTTGTCCGACTCACTTCCTCTTCCTGACTCACTCCTCATTTTTGCTTCTCCTTGACTTTGATACATTAACTGGGGATTTTTGTGCCAGTTATCAGTGACGCCCCAGATCTTACCGACAAGGAGAGTATAATGTTTCCACTCCTGTTTGTTTGTGTGTTTGTTTGTTAGCAGGATTACTCAGAAACTAAAAGAGAGATTTGGACCAAACTTGGTGGTTAGATAGCCCATGTCCCAGGGAACAATCGATTAACAAGTAGATAGATAGGTAGATAGGTAGATAGATAAATAGGTAGGTAGGTAGCAGGTAGGCATTTTAATTAACAGATTGATTGATAGACTGATAGATAGACAGATTTAAAGATAGATAGATAGATAAAAACACGAGAGGAGAAATTGATGATAAGGGTCTGTCTATCTATTTGTCTATCTGCTGTTCTACATAACGCCATATCGAGCCCCGCCCCCCTCCTAGGTGTCAGGTTACATAGAGGGACTGACATAGAGTTTGTTCCTCTTGTTTGTGGTGTTTATTATTATTATTATTATTGTTATTATTATTGGAGGTGGTGGTGGTGTTGTTGCTGTGATGGTGATGGTGATGATGGTGATGGTAGTAATAATAATAATAATAATAGATATATAAATAGGTAGATTGATAAATAGATAGATAGATATACAAGGATGGATATAGGCTAATAGATGGACAGACAGATAGCCTAGATAAATGGATAGATAGACAAATAGATACAAAGGCAGACAGACAGATAGATAGACAAAGGAGTGATAGAAAGATAGACAGACTGATAGATAGACACAGATAGATAGATGGATAGATAGACAAATAGATATAGATACATAGAAAGACTGACAGATAGATGCACAGACAGACAGACAGATAGATAGATAGATAGAAAATGCTGTCATGGTAGTGGGGGGTAATATCACAGCTGAGATAGACATTTCCTGTGTTTCATTGCAAATGTTATATCTATCTGTCTATCTGTCTATCTCTCCGTCTCTCTGTCTTTCTATCTATAGTTATCTGTCTGTCTGTTAATCTATCCACATCTGTCTGCGTACCTATCTGTTTGTCTATCTACCTGTCTATCTGTCTGTCTATCTATCTATCTATATCTTTCTATCTGTCAGACTTTTTTTTCTTTCTGTCTATATGTCTATCTCTGTCTTTCTATCAATCTTTATCTGTCTATCTGTCTGCCTGTCTATCTGTCTATCTATCCATCTATTTATCTACCTTTCTGTGTTTCTATCTGCCTATCAATCTATTTATCTGTCTGCCTATCTCTCTGTCTGTCTATCTATCCATTTAGCTATCTATCTGCATTATTATTATTATTATTATTATTATTATTATTATTATCTTTTTTCACGAAACTACATAAACGTAACCTCTTCAGCTCTCTCTCTCTCTCTCCCTCTCTCTCTCTCTCTCTCTCTCTCTCTCTCTCTCTCTCTCTCTCTCTCTCTCTCTCTCTCTCTCACCACTATCATGCAGGTATCTCATACATAAACAAACACACTAATGCCTCCCCCTTCATAATTTATAACAACACTCTTCGTTATCATTTATTCGTTAGCTGTTCGTTAAATTCGTTACCCGGTTCGTTATTAAGAGTCATTTTCGTTAAACGTTCGGTGGTGGTGGTGGTGGTGGTGATGATGATGATGATAGTGGTGGTGATGGTAATAGTGATGATGGTAATGGTTATGATGGTGGTGGTGGTGGTGGTGGTGGTGATGATGGTGGTGGTGGTGATGGTGGTTGTGATCATGATGATAGTGGTAGTGGTGGTGGTAATAGTGATGGTTGCAGGAGTCAGGTAACCGTGTGCAGGGAGTCAGGTAACCGAAGGAGTCAGGTAACCGTGTGCAGGGAGTCAGGTAACCGAAGGAGTCAGGTAACCGTGTGCAGGGAGTCAGGTAACCGAAGGAGTCAGGTAACCGTGTGCAGGGAGTCAGGTAACCGTGTGCAGGGAGTCAGGTAACCGAAGGAGTCAGGTAACCGTGTGCAGGGAGTCAGGTAACCGAAGGAGTTAGGTAACCGTGTGTGCAACTGACTGATGCAACTTGGTGAGGAATCTATAAAGTCACGCCGATAAGATAAGCACTATCAAGAGCACGGATCAAGGCCACGATAAGATGATAAAGGTTACTGATGGGAATTCAATGCCTGGTATTTTTAAAGGGATGGGGACTTTTTAATGGTGGTGGTGGTGGTGGTGGTGGTGGTGGTGGTGATGGTGGTGATGATGGTGGTGGTGGTGGTGGTGGTGGTATTGTTGATGGTGGAGGTAGTTATTGTGGTGGTGACGATGGTGGTGGTGGTGCTGATGGTGGTGGAGGCGGTAGTAGTGATGATGATGATGATGATGATGATGAGAATAATGAGCACTGTGGCTCCTATAACACTCTCAGCTGAGGGAAATCGTCTGCCATAGGATGTAACAGAGTACAAGACTTGCCCCGACCATGACAGGGGTGACAGAGGAGGGACGTGTGTATAACCGGGCAGGGGAGCCGCCTGGGTATATCGGTGCCACCACGTGAAGGAGGCGACTCACTCTCAAGCATATTTAACCCCCTCTTGTGACGTCATCAAGGTAATTAGAGGACAGGTGTGAGAATGACAGGTGAGGGACGATAAAGGTAATTTTTTTTTTTTTTATCGTGGGTATGGCGCCGTGTGGGTGGGATGGGGATAGTGATGGGATACAGGGAACGGGAGAACTAGTCTGTGGCCAGGCTGGGATACATGGATTTGACGTGGTTTTGTTACTTTTCCGATTTAATATGGTTGGGTTTGACGAAGATGAATAGATAGATAGAAATGGGTTGAAGATGCATACGTATATACTTTGAGAGAGCGATGGATAGACAGGTACGCATATCTATCTATCTATCTATATACAGAGAGAGAGAGAGAGAGAGAGAGAGAGAGGGAGAGAGAGAGAGAGAGAGAGAGAGAGAGGGAGAGAGAGAAAGTTCAATCTCCCTTAACACTTACATATCTGTCGGCGTCGGCAGAGACAAAAAAGGAGAGGAGGTGTGCACAGACAGACACGTTGACTTCTGACTAGAGGGAGAGAGAGAGAGGAAGGGAGGGAGGGAGAGAGGGAGGGAGGAGAGAGAGAGAGATAGCGGGTATCTTATCTCACACAGCTTTCTCTCTCTTGGCTGTAGATAACGATGGAGAAATGAACATAGTGCTAGTGTGGTACTGTGATTTTTATTTTTATTTATTCTTTCGTCTTTTTTTTTTTCACATGCCCTCAGATTTTTACCTCAGATTTAAACATTGATTTAATAGCACTAAATTGATGCTAGAATACAATGCTAGTCACGAAGAAGTGCTGTGAAAGGGATGTAGAGCCGTAGTACTGTCTTTTTCTGCCACTGAGCTACGTGAAATAATCTGCAAAAGGTAAAATATCTGGGCCAAGTTAAGGTGAAAATAGTGTAGAAAAAAATTCGTTCCTCCCTAACACTTCTTCCTTAGCGATTTATTTTTTGGAGGTTAATGTCCTTTTCTACGTTACTTATACGGAGTGTGACGATATTGGAAGGATTTATATAACAGAAGAGGACAGTTAAGTGTAATAAGCAAAATTAATCGCTTGGGAAAGAGTGTTAGGGAGATTCCTCAGCCGACGATAAGGAGTTGTGGGGGTGATGATCATGATGATGGTGATATTTTATGTGAGAAGTGGGAACGCTCACCATCCAATCACCTGATGTAGTACTCCCTTCAGGTGAGAGAGAGAGAGAGAGAGAGAGAGAGAGAGAGAGAGAGAGAGAGAGAGAGAGAGAAATGCGCCATCTCACTGTTATACTTACGCATCTTCTGAACTTTCCTCCCTCCCTCCCCCCTCCTCTCTCTCTCTCCCTCCCCTTCCTCCCTCCATGTCTCCCTCTCCTACTTCCCCCCCCCTTCTCTCCATCTCCCACCAATCTCCTCCATATCTCTCCCTTTCTGTCTTGCTCACTCGCCCTTTCCTGTCCCCCCCTCCCACCCACAATCTCTCTCTCTCTCTCTCCCCTTAACCACATCCTTCACCCTCCCTCTCTCATCCTTCTATCTCCCCTCACATTTTCCCGTCTCCTCTCTCTCTCTCTCTCTCTCTCTCTCTCTCCCCTTCACCACATCCTTCACCCTCCCTCGCTCATCCTTCCATCTCCCTCCCCATTTTCCTCTCTCTCTCTCTCTCTCTCTCTCATTACATAAGCCTGAGAAATAAACAGGTGTGAATTGGGTACATCTAGATCAGTACCCCCTCTACTGTAATGTTACCCTGGGATCCCGTTTTTTGTTGATTTCTTCCTTACCCCCCCCCTCTCTCTCTCTCTCTTTCTCTCTCTCTCTGTTTCCTCCTCCTCCTCCTCCTCTTCATCTTCTTCTTCCAGTAGTTGTTGTTGTTATTGTTCTTCATAAGGTCAGGTGAGTCCATTCAGTTATTTACCTGGCCACGCTAATTAAGTCTTACCTGTCCTAATTATCTCATGGTTGGCATTAATTACACCTTCGCTATTTAGGATTATTTTACTCTATTACCCTATCTATCTATCTATCTATCTGTCTCTATCTGTCTATTTATTTATCTATCTAATTTATTTATTTATTTACTGGTTTATGTCTGAGGAGTGGTTGGGTTTATTGCTAACATAGTGCTACTCAGGGGAGAGGGAGGCTGGTCAGTTGCCTTAAATGTCGGGAATGAGTAGCCTAGCCCCGGATCCTTACGCTCCTGGTATTAGATGATGATGATGTTGGTGGTGGTGGTGGTGATGGTGATGGTGATGGGGATGGTGGTGGTGGTGGTGATGATATTGATGGTGGTGGTCTTTTGGTGATGGTGGTGATGATGGTGGTGGTGGTGGTGATGATGATGGTGGTGTTGGTGATGGTGATGATGATGACGATGATGGTGGTGGTGGTGGTGATAGTGGTAAGCTCCTGAATCATGTAACTTCACTGGGCAATCTCTCTCTCTCTCTCTCTCGTTACACCATTTCTTAACCCCCTTTCCTCTCTCTCTCTCTCTCTCTCTCTCGTTACACCATTTCTTAACCCCCTTTCCTCTCTCTCTCTCTCTCTCTCTCTCGTTACACAATTTTTTAACCCTCCTTTCCCCCTCCCCCCCTCTCTCTCTCTCTCTCTCTCGTTACACAATTTTTTAACCCTTCATTCCCCCTCCCCCCCCCTCTCTCTCTCTCTCTCTCTCTCCATCTTCCCCCATCCTCTCTCTCCCTCTCCACCACCACCACCACCACTACTCCCCGCCACACTCCCCCACCACACTCACTCTCCACGCGTCTCTCTAGGCATAATATTATTCTCTCTTTGGCTGCCTTAGTCTCAATATGGCTGCTTTGATGTTCTTGTTGTTGGTGAGTTAGCGATTTATTTATTTTTTTTATATTACTCGTATATGGGTGAGAGGGATGATGCTTGCTACTACTACTGCTATTATTACTACTACTACTACCATCACCACAACCACCACCACTCCTCCTTCTCCTTCCCCTACTACCACCACCACCATTACTTCGTACTACAACTACTACTACTACCAGCACCACCACCACCACCATTACTGCTACTACTACTATTACTACTCCTCACCCTACCAACACCACCACCACTATTACTTTTACTACTACTACTGCTACTACTACTACTACTACTACTCAGGTGTGGCCAGCGTGGGTGTGGGGTGGGCAGGTGGACCCCGGCTGTGTTGACGTGGTGCCAGCTGAGAACTACCTTAACAGTGCCTATGAGGGAAGATGGTTTGAGATTGGCAAGGTGAGTGTTCTTGTTCTTGGCTTGGAGAACAGCAGATTGGAAAGGCTGTTGTTCATGTTCTTGGAGGCGTGGAGAACAGGAGAACAATACTCTCTTTGAACATGGTCTAAAATTGCCATCTCTCCATCCTGAATGCTGAGTTGTTGCAATAGATTAACACTGATGCTAGTCACGTAGTCAAGAGAACTGTCATGAAGTGGATGCGGATGAGTCAGTTTATCTATCTGTGTGCTCGTCGATCTATCAGTCAGTCTCTCAAGCACAGTATCTATCACTCTGTCTGTCTATCTATCCATTTATCTATCGCCTCCAGACCCAGACCCCCGGGGGCGCGGCGTGGCAGGCGGGGTGCTGGTGCGACACGACGGACTTCGCCTCGTTGACCCCTGACCTCGGCGACGGGGAGGCCACCTACACCTGCAGGAGGGACGGGCCCCTTGGTGACCCCACTGCCGCTACAGGTGAGAGAGAGAGAGAGAGTGAAATGGATAGATGGTTAGGTAGATAGATAGAGGGATAAATAGCTAGACAGGCAAATAGAAAGGCGTAGATAGATAGATAGATGGATAGATAGACAGATAGATAGATGGAAAGATAGATATATATATAGAGAGAGATAGAGATAGATAGATAGATAGATAGATAGAGAGAGAGAGAGAGAGAGAGAGAGAGACCAGATTTACTGATGCTACCAACACTTGTATGAGGTAGGAGTGAGTCTCCTTGGTTACTAGTCAAAATCAACCCTCCACTCTAACTACCCCTAATCTAACTTGACCTCCCTGTCTGACCTCAGCTGACCTGGTATACGATGGGGTGCCAGGTCACTTCATACAGACCTTCAGGTTCCCTTTCTCACCTGCCCTGGACTACAGCATCATTTATATTGACCAGGTGAGGGGCTAGCTATCTATTTCTGTTTATCTATCTGTCTGTCTATTTATCTATCTATCTGTTTATCGATCTCTCTTTTTCCATCTATGTATATCTTCCTGTCTATCTGCCTGTGTCTCTTTATATATATCTTTCTATCTGTCTATCTCTATCTGTCTATTGATCTACAGTATTCCTCCGTGTATCTCTATCTGTATCTTCTATCTATATGTCTGTTTGTCTGTCTGTCTGTCTCTGTACCTATCAGTCTGTAGCTATCTATCTGTCTATTTGCCTATCTACCTGTTTGTCTATTTATGTATGTCTGTCTATGTATCTGTCACTTAATCTCGAAATGAACGCATCTTGAATTTAGGTGTCTTTTTTCGTGGAGGGAACAGTTTACGGGATTCTGGCCTTGGGTTCCTTTTTCCTTGCGTAAAAAAAAATCTAATTTACCCGTGGAGAGGATGGAGAGTTAGAGACTGACGAGGAGAGTGTATGTGAGTGAGGTGGAGGGGGGTCTGGCAATAGATAGATAGATAGATAAGCTACCCATGCCAAAGCAAATTATTTAAATTTTGCCAAACTTCAGTAAACTACATGCAGGTTAACTTTTACTAATCTACCATCAATAAATCTACCCTAATTTACCTTCACCTAATCTAATCTACCTCTGCCTTCAATAAATCAACCCTAATTTACCTTCACCTAATCTAATCTACCTCTGCCTTCAATAAATCAACCCTAATTTACCTTCACCTAATCTAATCTACCTCTGCCTTCAATAAATCAACCCTAATTTACCTTCA
Source organism: Coenobita brevimanus (assembly GCF_032717465.1). Lineage (NCBI taxonomy): Eukaryota > Metazoa > Arthropoda > Malacostraca > Decapoda > Coenobitidae > Coenobita > Coenobita brevimanus. The sequence goes on from NC_136991.1 coordinate 1,801,085, forward strand.
CCTAATCTAATCTACCTCTGCCTTCAATAAATCAACCCTAATTTACCTTCACCTAATCTAATCTACCTCTGCCTTCAATAAATCTACCCTAATTTACCTTCACCTAATCTAATCTACCTCTGCCTTCAATAAATCTACCCTAATTTACCTTCACCTAATCTAATCTACCTCTGCCTTCAATAAATCTACCCTAATTTACCTTCACCTAATCTAATCTACCTCTGCCTTCAATAAATCGACCCTAATTTACCTTCACCTAATCTAATCTACCTCTATCTATCTATCTATTGCCAGACGCCTCAATCCCGTACGGGGTGGCCACAAACAAATCGGCTCCACGTCGCCCTGTCCCCCGCCATTTCACTGCCCTGCTCCCAATTCACACACCCCTCTCTCATATACCTCTCCACATCATCCCTCCATCTCATCCTCGGCCTCCCCCCTCCGTCTCCCCTCCTCCACCTCACTCACACTCTCCTCGTCAGTTTCTCACCCTCTACCTCTACCTTCAACAAATCTACCCTAATTTACCTTCACCTAATCTGCTGTACCCCCGCCAAACCAAACTTGACTGATGTAATCTACCCTCACCTAATCTACCCCAATCTACCCCCAGGACGCTGCGGTAGAGTATGACTGCTACACCAACGCCCAGGGTATTACCAACTACTGCGTGCACTACATGTCCCGCACTCCCACCATGGACCCCGCCAAGCTGAGTACGCTGAGGGAGTTTGCTGGTCAGTGCTGAGAGAAGCAATTTACCTACCCTAGAGTGACCTAACATTGCCTAATTTAACATGATCTCACCTGATTTCACCTAACAATTGCGTCCACTTTATATTCCTTGTAAATACTGCATAATGATGATGATGATGATAATAATAATAATAATAATAATAATAATAATAGTAATAATAACAATAATGGTAATGGTAAAAATAATAATAAAAATAGTAATAATAATAATAATAATAATAATAGGGTACCAAATAATAGTGATAAAAATAATAATAATACCGGTGATAATGATAGTAATAATAATGATGATGATGATGATGATAATAATAATAATAATAATAATAATAATACACCAACTACTACTACCACCACTACCATACTCCTCCTTCCCACAGAGAGCCTTGGACTAAATAACCAACACATCAACTTTACGGTCAGCAAGCAGGAAGGGTGTTGGTAGGAGAGGGTAGGGGGCCGAGGCTAGGAGAAGACCACCACTACAGTCTCCAGTACATCTTTATTTTTAACTCTTCCACTGCCACATTAATTTTCTCTCTCTCTCTCTCTCTCTCTCTCTCTCTCTCTCTCTCACATTTAACCCTCCCCCAGCCACACTATTTTATTTTTATCATTTATCTATCTAACTACCTATCTATCTATCTATCTATCTATCTATTTCTGTGGATTAGTCATAACGTTCCTCATTCTTTTTAATCATCCCCCAAACCATACAATTTTATATATGTCTGTCTATCTATCTGTCTGTCTAAATATGGTCTAAACTTTCATATTTTTTCATAGTTTTTCACCTCAAACTCTTCTACTGGTGTGGTTTGTATATATATGACTTTTTGTATGATTTTCAGTCGAGATTCGCAATGTTACGTTCACTCCTCTGTTGTAACTAAGATTTTGATTTGCAGGAAAGACTAGGAGAGGAAGGTAATTGTAGTAGTAGTAGCTGCAACCCCAGGCTTATTTGAACACGTAAATGAGGAAAAACAGTGCAAACATTTTCCACTTCCTAGGAAAAAAAAACTTCAGGTGACTATAGTATCATCCTATCCTACATCATCCTGTAAAAGAAATATTGGTTACCATAGGGCATTGTTCGTAAGTGTGTGTTTCTCCTTTGAATTTAAAGGTGTTGGTACTGAGGTTGTAAAATGGTCTCTCTCTGTATTAAGGCTCACTACATAAATATTGACGGGTTTATACGCTGTTATTTCCCCACAAACTACCTCGTTCAAGTATTAGTAATTGTAGTAGCAGAAGGAGGAGGACACTGACGAGTATGCATGAAGGTGAATCTTACTTCGATGGCGATGGTTGAATGGTTAGTATCACTATACTCAGTTTTTTTTTTTTTTTTATCGAGGCGAAGGTGCACTTGACAGGTTGATGATGATTGGCTGAATGCAACATTACTTCATAGTCTCATTGCTCGTTAGTTTTGTTATTTGACAACATATATCTGAGGGAGAAATCTGGGTTAGTAAATAAGTTATGTTGCATTCAACCAGTCATCACGAACCTGTCAAGTGCATCTTCGCCTCGATAAAAAAAACTGAGTATAGATACGAAGCTGCCAGCCTATTAGCACCAGGGTTCAGGGTTCAGATGATGGTGTGGGCAGCTGACGTCACTCGTTTCAGGTGTCCGTCCATCCTCTATAAGTTGGTATGTAAAATGAATACTTGGAGTAGCATCTTTGGGGAGGCAACTGGTAATTTGGATGATACATTAGTTTTGCATCAATGGATAACGAATGTATAACCCACCACAGGCTCAGAGGCCTAAGGTAAGAACGTAAGCACCGCGGCTAAGCGCTCAATGTCGTCTGTCCCCACCTTTACCTTCACCTTTATCAATAGGAAGGTGTTGGTGTAATAGAATAGTTACTGCAACATTTATATGGTTTTCTATAAAAGAGTATGAAAGAAAATGGCTATATTTAAGCAGAAACTTTTTCATCCATCATCCAATCTAGTATTGCATTATCAGGAGCGTAGGGACTCGGGGCTAGGCTACCAGTCCAGATATTTGAGTGAGTGACTTGTTGTTCTTCCCTAAGTGGCATTACGTGGGCAGTAAACCCTAAACAGCCCTCAGAAGTAGACCCCTAAATGAGTCATATCCGATTGGAGCACCTTAATTCATTTGAACATAACACCACCAGGCATATTAGACCAAGAGTAAATTGTTTCTGTGATGTACGGTGGGTATAGCATCAAGTTGTTTTCTTTCAGTGTGACATTTTTCTTATTCAAAACTGATACAAACAAAGGTAAAGTGATTTATTAAGCAGTGAATAATTCATCAATAAGTACGAAAATTATTTACTTATGTACCCTGTCATGCTATGCTATTCCATGTTTAATAATTACAATAATTTTATGGTCAACAGAATGCTAAATAATCTGTTTTACCATCTGGCACAAACTGTACTGAATGTAGAAAATCGGAGTGCACAGAGAAAGCTAGATCCTTGATAAACCAACTTACTTCCCGGTACCATCATTGTTATGCTAGACTGTCGCTCTATGACCTTCTTTCAACTAAGATATATTCCAATTTAATTCATTTGTATATCTAATGTGCGTTTAAAACTAATTACATACTATGAATTATGAAATAAGGGAAGTAAGAATAGTTCACAGTCCCGAGGTCGAGTTGGGAATCGGTTTTGGCGACGCGAGGAAAACGTTACACGAGGGGGTGATGCCAAGCTTTCTTTGAGTATTATTTTACTCGGTGTGTGGATTTTACGCGTCAGTTACGGTTCAACTGAGAAAATTAGAACTCGGTGTCTATAGTGCTCAAGATGGTGACTCTGTAAGACCGAGAATATCAGAAGACAGACGCAGGGAGGAGAAAAATTTGAAACCCGTATTGGAGGTGAGTTCAAATTTCTGTGTATTTAGCATGCCCAATGTTTTTCAAATTTCCTCCTTTTAACAGCGATTGGCGGTATTCTTATTAACTCTAGGGGCATCACAGCACCTCTTGGCGATTTATTTTGAACATCTCGCCTCAGTATTCTGTAAATTAGGAAGTTATTGGTGGAAACGGTCAATACGAGATATATAGTAGAAAGTTAACGTGAAAATCGGAGTGTTCCAGAGATTTTTTTTTTTTTTTTTTTTTTAATTGAAGGCTGCTAGTGTGACTTAAT
>NC_136991.1:1807500-1820000 GCF_032717465.1 Coenobita brevimanus
AAACCATTTGGCTTGTCACCCACAGGCAGAAGTAAGAGGAAAGAATGAAGGAAAGAAAGACAAGAGGGAGTGTAAAGTCACCCGTAGGCAGGACGAGGAACCAAAATAATAATAATAATAATAATAATAATAATGAATAAATAAAAAGAAAATTTGGTCTCATTGGTAAGATGTTCATAGGAGCTACGATCATACTTACCCCAAAAAGTTCGAAATTCTATTACTAACTGAGGAAAACCGTCTGAAACAAGACTATATACCGATGGTCCTCGTGGTGAAGGGGTTGGTCTGATTTGTCCACTACGAGACCTGGATTTATGTATGGGGTTAGGCTGGTTAGAGAGGGAGGGGGTAGGGGGTTAGGAAGAAGGGGGGGTAGGGGGAGTAAGGGATAGTGCGGGAGTAAGGGAGGGGGTAGGGGGTAGGGGGGAGTTTGGGATAGTGGGGGGGTTAGGGAGGAAGGGAGGGGATAGGAGGGGAGTTAGGGATAGTGGGGGGTTAGGGAAAAAGGGAGGGGGTAGGAGGGAGTTAGGGATAGTAGGGGGTTAGGGAGGAAGGAAGGGAGGTAGGGAGAGTTAAGGATAGTGGAGGGGTTAGGGAGGGGGTAGGAGGGAGGTTAGGGATAGTGGAGGGGTTAGGGAGGGGGTAGGAGGGAGGTTAGGGATAGTGGAGGGGTTAGGGAGGGGGTAGGAGGGAGGTTAGGGATAGTGGAGGGGTTAAGGAGGAAGGGAGGGAGTTAGGGATAATGGGGGTTAGGGAGGAAGGGAGAGTTAGGAGGGAGGTTAGGGATAGTGGAGGGGTTAGGAATGAGGTAGGAGGGAGGTTAGGGATAGTGGAGGGGTTAGGAAGGAAGGGAGGGGGTTAGGGATAGTGGGGGTCAGGGAGGAAGGGAGGAGGTAGGAGGGAGTTAGGGATAGTGGGGGGTTAGGGAGGAAGGGAGGGGGTAAGGGGGTTAGGGATAGTGGAGGGATTAGGGAGGAAGGGAGAGGGTAATGGGGGTTAGGGATAGCGGGGGTTAGGGAGGGAGTTAGGGATAGTGGGGGGGATAGGGAGGAAGGGAGGGGGTAGGAGGGGTTAGTAGTGATTTCAATGTGTCAGAGAGTTGGGAAGGTGAATGGTGCTAGGCTGACACGAAAGGGAGATGGCTGCACGTGGGTTGGATTAGTTTGGATTTGGTCTGGTCTAGTTGGGTTGGGTTAGGTTGGATTGGGTTGGGTTGGGTTAGATTGGATTGGGTTTGGTTTGGTCTAGCTGGGTTGGGTTGGTTTGGGTTAGATTGGGTTGGGTTGGAGTGGGTTTGGTTTGGTTAGGTTAGGTTTGATTGGATCGGGTTGTTAGGTTAAATTGGGCGAGGTTAGAAGGCGTTACGTTAGCTTTGATTTGGTTTTACACTGGTGTGTGAGAGAGAGAGAGAGAGAGTGAGTTAGTTCCGTATATTTGTTCATCGACCTGGAAATCTTTCGTGCCGAGAATGAGTTGCTAAGAGGGAGAGAAATTGGAGGAGAGGGAGGGAAGCAGGGAGAAGGGTGGAAGGAAGGAAGTATAGATCGATGGAAGAATGGATGGGAGGGTGGATGGATGGATTGATGGATGGAAGGAAGGCAGGAGGGGTGAATGGATGATGGAAGGAGGAAAGAAAGAGGGAAGGATCTAGGGAAGGAAGGAAGGAAGAAATCAGGGAAGGATAGACGGGAGGGATATTTGAAGGAAGGAAGGAAGGAATGATGGTGGAGCAAGAAAGAAAGGAGAAAGGAGAGAATAAAAGGCAGAGACTGAAGGTTGAAAGAAGGAAGAAAGAGAAAGAAGGAAGTGAAGGATAGAATGTGAGGAAGGAAAGGAACGAGAGAGAGAGAGAGAGAGAGAGAACAAAGGAGTGCGGAGTACAAAGGCAAGTAAACTAACAAGGGAGACTGTGACTAATGTAATTATTCTGTGGAGGAAGAAAGGAAAGAAGAAACGAAGGAAGGAAGAAAACAAAGAAAGAAGGATACCGGTATAGGGAAGGTACGAACTGAAGAAGAAAGGAAAGGGAGAGAGAAGGAAGGAGGGAAGGAGAGGAGTTAAGGAAAGATGTTACGGCGGAGGGAGAGAGAGAGGGAGGGAGGGAGAGAAAGTAGGGAAAGAGAGTTGGAAAGGCAGAGGGAAAGAGGAAGAGAGATGGTTGGAGAATGGGAAAGTGAAGGAGGGAAGGAGAGGAGAGAAGGAACTGTGGAGAGGGAGAGAAAGAGAGAGGGAGGGAGGAAATAAAGAGTGAGGGAGGAGATTGGATATGGTAATTTGCAGTGTTATTGCTGAAGGAGGGAGGGAGAGAAGGAGGAAGGGAAGGAAGAAGGAGGGGAGAGGAGACAGGGAAGGAAGATGGATGGATGAAGGGAAGAAGGAGAGAAAGAAATAATGAAAGAGGACAGCGAAAGAAGGGAGGAAAGAGTAGAAGAGAGTTGGTGAAAGAAAAATGTTAAGATGGACAGGGAGGAGAAAGATGAGAGAGACAGATGAAAGAAAGAGAGAAGGGGAGGGAAAGAAAGAGGGGGAGAGAGAGAGAGAAAGAGAGAGGTAAGGAATGGGGGATGAAGAGAGGGAAAGAAAAAAGGAAGGAAGGAAAAGTGTGTGTGCGTGTGTGAGAGAGAGAGAGAGAGAGAGAGAGAGGATAGAAACTTAAAGGCGTACTTGTGCAAAATTACGGAACAAGATTATTCCTTGTCAGAATCAGTAGACTTGGTCAGAATGTTTCCTAAAGTATCAATATTGTTAGTCCTTTAGAACAAGATGATATATTCACGTCATGATTTCGTAGGTATTTATTTGTCTTGAGTATATATCTATCTCTCTGTATATTTATCTATCTGTCATGTCTTTATCTGTCTGTCATATACATTTATATATCTATCTCACTTTCACACATATATATTTCTTTCCCATATATTTCTGTCCCTTTCACATATATTCCTCTTCCATGTAATACTCTCTTATTTACATGTGTCTGTTTTTTTTTTCCTACCCAGCCATCTACCTAGTCGTGTGTAGGGTATCTATTTATCTTTTTATCTATCTGTCTGTATCTATCAATCTTATCTCTTAACGATATCACTAAACAGCATCAGACCACATTGCTGTTCATGCATGTACGGTATCTGTCTAGCTGTCAATTTATCTTTGTATCTATCTAGCTATCTTTCTGTCTATCAGTCTATCTACCTGTCTGTCTATCTATTTATCTACCATTGTCTTATCTCTTAACAGTATCACTAATTGGCATCAGACCACTATCTATCTCAATCTGTCTGTTGGTATCTATCTAGCGGTCTGTCTGTCTATCTATCTATCTATCTATCTTATCTCTTAACAATATCACTAAGCAGCATCAGACCACAACTCATTCCGACCCCCTTGAACCCTCTCTCTCTTAATCCGGATCTTCTTCATGTCCTCCCCTGATGGCCTGCACGGTAGAGGCGGGGGGGTGGGTGGGTTAGGGGTTGGGATTGGCGCGGGTTGGGTTGGGTTAGATATGGCTTGGTTGGGTTGAGATAGCTTGGGTTAGGAAAGGATGGGATGGGATTGAGTTGGGTTAGGCTAGGTTAGGTTAAGTATGATTTGGTTGGGTTGGGTTAGGTTAGGTTAGGTTAGGTCTGGTTGAGTTAGATTGGGTTAGATTCTTAGATTCTTTAATAACAAATCCACAAGTATCCTGTGTATAGTATTTTCTTCACACTAGCCTACAAAACACCAATATCACTGAATTCATGACCCCCACACTCCATGGGAACTTTGACCTTGTTGATGTGTCTTTAAGATGGGGGGAAGGTAACCTGTTCTCTTTCAGGTCATCCTATACTGGCAGGTCAGAGAAGGGGTGGGGGGAGAGGAGAGGAGTATTTTAAGTTGTTTTTAAATCCTTGAAGTTAGAGAGGTACTTGTGTGTGTGTGTGTGTGTGTGTGTGTGTGAGAGAGAGAGAGAGAGAGAGGTGGGGGAGGAGAAATAAGGAAGAGGTGTAGTGTAAGTTATTTTTGTTTCCCATAGTCAGAGAGGTCGTACTTTTGAGAGAGAGAGAGAGAGAGAGAGAGAGAGAGAGAGAGAGAGAGAGAGAGAGAGAGAGAGAGAGATAGAGAGAGAGAGAGAGAGAGGATGAGTTTCAGAGAGATGTCACTGATGTCATAACTGAGCAGAATAAGATGTTGTGGCGGAAGTAAGAAAGAAACAGGGAAGTGGTGATGGCTGCTAAGATTTTACTAAGACGTATATCCTTGAGTTCATTAGCCTCAGAGGTCTTAGGTGTGATGCCCTTCTTGTTTATCTAAAGAAGGAAGGTGAACTGTTTTCTCTCAGGTCACTCTCCACTGGCAGGTTAGAGGGAAGGAGGGAGCGAAGGAAGGGAGGGAGAGAGGGAGGAGGAGAAGGAATGATGATGAGGAAGCTAGAGGACTATCCCCACCACCTCTTCCTTACCAGCTTTTTTCATTTAATTTCTGCTTTTTTTTTTCTTTTATATGCCACATGATTTTCTCTTAATTTTTTTTTCATATTACGTCTCTTCTCACCATCTTTCTCCCACTTCTCTTACCCTTACTCCTCTCATTTCTTATTTTTATTTCATTTCTTTCTTCCCCATTTTACTCCACCGCACTCCCCATATTTTCTATCCCTTGCTTCTGTCTTTTCCATCCCTCTTCCTGTTTCCTGCTTCATTTCTTCCTCCTTTTCTCCCTCCTCCCCTTCCTCCTTTTCCTCTTCATGCTGCAAATCTCGAGGAGTGAATTTTGATATTAGTTCTTATTGTGATTGTCTAAGAAAAGGGTGATTTTGGCTTGCATCCACACAGCAGCCTCTACCTTTTTCTTTTATAAATCATTCTCTCTCTCTCTCTCTCTCTCTCTCTCTCTCTCTCTCTCTCTCTCTCTCCCTCTCTCCCTCTGTTTCTTTAAAGAGACAGATGTCCTTCTTCTTTCTCTTGTCCCTCCATCTTCTACACCCCTCTTCAATCTCCCTTTCCCGTTCCTTCTCCTTGTCATTCTCTTTCCTTCTTGTACCTCTTCCGCCTCCATACAGTAGCCCTTCCAACCTCTCTTCCTCTTTCCCTCTTCATTTCCTCCCCCTCCCTCTCCTCTTCTTCTTCCTTTCCACACACACACACACACACACACACACACACACACACACACACACACACACACACACACACACACACACACACACACACACACACACACACACACACACACACACACACACACACACACACACACACACACACACACACACACACACACACTGCAAAGTGAAACACCCCACACCAACCCGGTAAACTAATATCTCTTTAAATCACACCTTCATCCCTTCACACACACACACACACACACACACACACACACACACACACACACACACACACACACACACACACACAGTAAACCAATACCTGTATAAATCATGTTTTTTCTCTCACCTCTTCACCTCTACCTCACCCCGTCTGCACCCTTCACCCCCTCCGCCGCCACAACCCGACCCGTAATTAAGAAGCTTAAGAATGGCTCTGTTTAGCATCCTGTGTGACGCGTGTGTGTGTGTGTGTGTGTGTGTGTGTGTGTGTTTAAGTCGTATTAACTCTCATGACCGGAAGAACTCTTGGACTGTGTTCCTGCCAATGCAGATGCTTTGAGTCATAGGAGGGTGAAAGTAGTGGTAGTAGTAGTATAGTCGTCGTAGTAGTAGTAGTAGTAGTAGTAGCAGTAGTAGTAGTAGTAGTAGTAGGCTACTTGCAACCCCAGGTTCATCTGAACATGAACCAGTGGACTGCAGACTGAAGTTGCCCTTCTCCTGCAGGCCACCATCCTCCTTTTAGGGGTAGAGAGAGGGAGTTGAGAGACGTTTGTACAACTGGGTAGTGGAGTCAATCGGTTTAATCGGCGCCACCACGCGAAGGCGTCCCTCTCTGCCTCTGCACCACCAAACACCGCCAGTAACGTATTTTTATCAGTAGTTTGATGGTAGTTTACTTTCCTTTGCCAGCGAAGAAGGTGGAGGTTATACATTCATCCCTGTTTATCTGTTTGTGTCATTATTTACAAGATATATTAATAAGGTATTGATGGATTTGAATGAAATTTTGTGGATGTGTGGATCATGGACCAGGGAAGAGTTAAGGGAAAGTTGAGGTGGGTGGTCCGATTTCGAGTCCCGGTTCAGGACTGCTTCTTGTTTGTTTGTCCACGAGGTATATAAAAAAAAAGCTCCTGATGGATTTCAAGTAAATTTTGGGGATATGTGAGTCATGGCCTAAGTAGAGTTGAGTAAAGTTTGGTGTTGATCTGAATTGTCTGGTATAAGCGATGACGGAGGTATGCGCTCTCTGAAGGTTCTTACGGTGTTATGATTGTTTTTGCCGTGGAAGCCGATACTTACATAACGTTACTTCCTTGTTACTTGATGTTTTCCATGTTACTTAATACACTTGTATGTTACTTCCGTGTTATCCAGTGATACCCTTGTTACTTAATACACTTCCTTGTTACGTCATTGTTTGTGTGTTACTCTCCCGCTGTGTTACTTGTTACTTAGTTACTTCCATGTTACCTGAGCTACTTCCGGTACATCTGATTTACATAGTGCTTATTTTTCTCACGTGTTACATAAGTCTTTGGCGTGTACAGTATTTATGTTGGGTAAATAGCTCCCTAACACCATTTCCTAATCGATTTATTTTGCTTATTACACATTACTACCCTCTTCCGTGTTACATAAATCCTTCCAATATCGCCATACTCTGCATCCATGTTCCCATCGGTTAAGGAAGCTCCGTAACACCTTTTCCTTAGCGATTTATTTTTGGATACGGCTGGCTAATATCGTTCTGTAAGCTATGTATGCAGAGTATGGCCATGTTAGAAGGATTTATATATTACAGAATAGGACAGTAAGTTGTAATAATCAAAATAAATCGCTTAGGAAGAGGCGTTAGGGAGCTTCTTCAACCTACGAGAATACTAACTTAAGCCCATGAGTAGAATGACGCTATTTTCTATTTTTCTAACTTTACTAGCAATATAAGGGTCAGTGTAACTAGGAGAGACTTTGAAGGGGTGAATGTAAAGCATATTCATTAAACTTTTCACTACGATGATTCTCTCTCTCTCTCTCTCTCTCTGTACGTACCTGTAATGATTTAGACCTCAGGTAAATCAAGCCTGTTTGCCTTACCTGTCAAATTGAGCGAGAAAGGAACATTTATCACCACTCTTACTGATTGATTTTTTCCTTCTTTTATTTTTTTTTAAAATATAGCGCGTTTTTTCTCTCCTCCAAAATCTACCTCTTACAGCTTAGTTGATAACCAGGTGTAGTCAGATTGGAGGGTTGTTTTGATTAGTAACCAAAGAGACACATTTCTATCTCACAAAGGGCTATTGACTTTTGGCGTATTTGTTCTCTCCTCACAAAGATCCCTAACCCCTTGCAGCTCAGTTGATGGCCAGGTGTAGTTAGATTGGAGAGGTGTTTTGACTAGTAACCAAGGAGATTCAGTCCTATCTCTAAGGGTTAACGAATTTTAGCGCATTTTTTCTGTCCTCACAATAATTCCTAACTCCTTGCAGCTCAGTTGATGGCCAGGTTTAGTTAGATTGGAGGGTTGATTCGACTAGTAACCAAGGAGATTCATTCCAGTCTCACTAAAGGTCATCGCAATGTTCTCTCCTCACAAAAAATCCCTATCCTTTGCAGTTCAGTTGAAGGTCAGGTGTATTCAGATTGGAGACATAATTTGACTAGTAACCAAGGAGACTCATTCCAACCTCATAATCAAGGCCTATTAAATTTCACACATCCAGGACTCAATACTCAAGGTGTGGGAGTGGTCCAGTTCCGGCAGATGAAAACAAAATACTATCCGTCTATCCACCTATTGCCAGACGCCTTAATCCCGTAAGGGGTGGCCACAAACAAATCGCCTCCATGCCGCCCTGTCCACCGCCATTTCACTGCCCTGCTCCCAGCTCACACCCCCCTCACTCATCTGCAAAATACGCAGTAGTTTATTGAGAGGGGCAGGGTACAGGGTGGTTCATAAGTAGCGCCTCCCTTTCACGCTGCTGGGCGATTTCTTTTGTGTTGAGGGGACGGAGAAGCCAGCTGTATCAGTGTCTGCCCGTGTATTAATTTCCTACTTCCACTGCCGCACCCACGCCCTCACCAGCAGACTGAGCCGAAAACACATAGCATTCTCCTCCCTCAGAGTCCCTTCCACACAGTCTTGTCTGCCCGTGTGTTCATTTTCATAACCTTGTCTCCCACACACCATATATTAAGGAGAAGTTTGTGTCTGAAGCCGTTATATTCAGCGTTCATTTTCACAGGTTGTACTCCTTCCTCCACCCAGCCTCACCACCCACCACTATCCCCAGCCCATTCCGCCCACTCCTCTTCGCCTCCCCCCCCCTTTTTTTTTTTTATCCCTTCTCCCCGCACCTGGTTTGATTAGTTGTGAAGTTGTGTGTATGAACCTGAAGTTGTTTACGTGGACCTGAAGTTGTTTACATGAACCTGAAGTTGTTTACATGGACCTGAAGTTGTTTACGTGGACCTGAAGTTGTTTACATGAACCTGAAGTTGTTTACATGAACCTGAAGTTGTTTACATGGATCTGAAGTTGTTTACATGAACCTGAAGTTGTTTACATGGACCTGAAGTTGTTTACGTGGATCTGAAGTTGTTTACATGAACCTGAAGTTGTTTACTTGGACCTGAAGTGGTTTACATGAACCTGAAGTTGTTTACGTGGATCTGAAGTTGTTTACATGAACCTGAAGTTGTTTACGTGGATCTGAAGTTGTTTACATGAACCTGAAGTTGTTTACTTGGACCTGAAGTTGTTTACGTGGATCTGAAGTTGTTTACATGAACCTGAAGTTGTTTACTTGGACCTGAAGTTGTTTACATGAACCTGAAGTTGTTTACTTGGACCTGAAGTTGTTTACATGAACCTGAAGTTGTTTACTTGGACCTGAAGTTGTTTACATGGACCTGAAGTTGTTTACATGGACCTGAAGTTGTTTACATGGACCTGAAGTTGTTTACATGGACCTGAAGTTGTTTACATGGACCTGAAGTTGTTTACATGGACCTGAAGTTGTTTACATGGACCTGAAGTTGTTTACATGGACCTGAAGTTGTTTACATGGACCTGAAGTTGTTTATATGGACCTGAAGTTGTTTACGTGGACGTGAAGTTGTTTACATGGACCTGAAGTTGTTTACATGGACCTGAAGTTGTTTACATGGACCTGAAGTTGTTTACATGGACCTGAAGTTGTTTACATGGACCTGAAGTTGTTTACATGGACCTGAAGTTGTTTACATGGACCTGAAGTTGTTTACATGGACCTGAAGTTGTTTACATGGACCTGAAGTTATTTACATGGACCTGAAGTTGTTTACGTGGATCTGAAGTTGTTTACATGGACCTGAAGTTGTTTACATGGACCTGAAGTTGTTTACATGGACCTGAAGTTGTTTACATGGACCTGAAGTTGTTTACATGGACCTGAAGTTGTTTACATGGACCTGAAGTTATTTACATGGACCTGAAGTTGTTTACGTGGATCTGAAGTTGTTTACATGGACCTGAAGTTGTTTACATGGACCTGAAGTTGTTTATATGGACCTGAGGAGGATATACAGTAGAGGAGATGAGAGAGATTTTGAAGAAGGTAGATTAAAGTGAGGACGTAGGGTAGATGGTAGAGTTGAAGAAGGAAGATTAAAATGAGGAAATAGATGGTAGATTAAAATAAGGAAGTAGAGTAGATGAGAGAGAATTGAAGGTAGATTAAATTGAAGAAATAGATGGTAGAGACTTAATGACGAGACTAACACGACTTGGGGCTTCTCAGGTAACAGAGCAGAGGCAGCGTTTGGCCAGTGATCCTGTGTAGGGGACCTGGGCTGCGTTGATGAGGAGGGAGGTCTGGGGCTTAGCAGGGAGAGTGACAGGGAAGGGGGAGGGAAGGAGAGGAGAGGAGGTGATGGGGGAAGGGGTAGGACTGGGAAGGAGGGAGAAGGGAATGTAGGAAGTGAAGTGGTGGGGGTGACAGGGTGGGGAAGGGAAGGCGGATGGAAGTGGGAGGTTTGGTGGGGGTAGGGACTTACACACACACACACACACACACACACACACACACACACACACACACACACACACACACACACACACACACACACACACACACACACACACACCATACTAGGAGAGAGGATACTGAGGTGTGAGGTGCAAAATAAATCGCTCTCTGAAAGGCGCCACGGGGCCTACAACACCACTCAGAATTCAACACTTAATATTGCAAAACAATACGCATTGCTTTAACCGTATGAGGCCGTGTGTGTGTGTGTGTGTGTGTGTGTGTGTGTGTGTGTAAAACCAAGTCAGAACCAGTCCACATTAATCTAACTGTGGGACATAATATGACAAGTAGTATGGGAGGGTACGCAACACTTTTGCATGAGCGATTTATTTAGCGTCTTATCCCGTAGCATTCTCTTATATGTTATTTATTTTATTTTACCTCGACATTGATTGCATCCGTGACATTGGAGGACACTGAGTTGTAATATGCGGAATAAATCACCAAGGGAAAGTTGTCACGGAATATCCCAAGCCATTTAGAATACAGCCTGAAATTAATGGATGTAAGAGGACCTAAATTAACCCGAATGCACCGAAATTAAGTTGAAGTAGGCATAATTAACCTCTGACCTATCATGTTAATTAGGTCATACAGGTACAGTAAGGTCACCTGGACTGTTGTGCTTATCCCTCCGCGATGCAGGTGTGGGGATGTTAGACGTACGGTGTGTGTGTGTGTGTGTGTGTGTGTGTGTGTGTGTGTGTGTGTGTGTGTGTGTGTGCTTGTGTGTGTGTGTGTGTTTGAGAGAGAGAGAGGGGGGGGTATGAGATAAACCACCCCACACTAACAACCTCGTTAGTCCAAGACCAGAAAATACGTGATGGAGGGGAGGGAGGGAGGGAGGGTGAGAGGTAGATAGACAGATAGATAAAAGGGAGATGGGATGATAGGAAGCAGGAGAGATAGATAAGAAGGAAGGAAGAAAAAATGGATGGTTAGGGAGGAAGGAAGGAAGAAAAGATGGATGGAAGGAAGAAAGGCTGCATGGATGGATAGAGGTAAGAAAGAAGGGAGGGAGGGAGGGAGAGAAGTAGTAGGGATGTAAAGTGGGAGGGAGGGAGAGAGAGGGAGAAGTAGTAGGAATGGAGAGTGGGAAGGAGGGAGGAAGGGAGGTAAAGAAAAAACGTAAAGGAAAAAAAATGCAAATATGGAGGGAGGGGAGGAGGCAGGGAGAGAGAGAGAAAAAAAGAAAGAGAAGGAAGGAGGATGGTAGGGAAAGTAGGAAGGAGGGAGAGATTGAGGGCAGTAAACAGAGGTTTAAGGAGAGAAGGCGAACAGAATAATAACGATAATAATAATAATAATAATGATAATAATTCCACAAACAGTAGTTATTCATATTACGGTATAAATTATGTATACAATAACAGTACAAAGTGTAGACGTAAAGATTATACACTGTAGATAAAAGTGTTAGGGAGTATAATATAAAAATGCATAGGTGTAGAATTATCAGTATATTCATTACATTTCCTGTTTTAAATTGTAGTGTTCGTGAATTATTACATCATATTTTTGCATCATATTTTACTAGTTTATTATTATTTAGTGGTGGACAGTATTATTGAGGGGTGTTTAGAAAGTGATTGTTAAGTCAAAGGTTAAAAGTGTTTAAACAGTGTGATTCCTTGACATTTTCTGGGAGAGAGAGAGAGAGAGAGAGAGAGAGAGAGAGAGAGAGAGAGAGTACTTATATGCATGATTTATATACTTTGTCACTTTGTTATATCTCCTCGTCATTTAGAGAGAGAGAGAGAGAGAGAGAGAGAGGGTAGTGACAAAGGGAGGTAGTGAATAAATATGGTAAAATAGGAAAGATGAGAGAGTTTCTGAGGAAGACAGGAGTTTAGGGAGAAAAGGAGGAATAAGGGAGGGAAGAGGAAGAGAGACGGAAAGAAAAGGAGGTGAAGAGAGAAAATTGTGGTGTGAGGGAGCATGCAGAGGGGAAAGAGGGAGGGAAAAAGGGAAGGAGTGAGGGGGAGGGAATGAGTAGGGACTAGAAAGGAAGGGAGAGAGAGAGAGAGAGAGAGGCGGGGGTGGGGGTTGGAAGTTCATTTTCTCACTCCCTCGGCAACAAAGACGTAAAAATATATAAGTAATCAAACAACAAATTAAGTATTGATTTTATGAGTGACTGGATATTTAACAGAAGGAATAAGTAAGAGTAACAGGAGAGAGAGAGAGAGAGAGACAGAGAGACAGAGAGAGAGGAGGTGGGGTTGTAGGAAAAAGTGAAGGAGTGGTGACGGCATTCCTGTCTAGCTCAGCCATGTCCGACCTAGCCTGACCTACCTCAGCCCAGGTCATCTCGATCAGATCAC
>NC_136991.1:1822500-1837500 GCF_032717465.1 Coenobita brevimanus
AGAGAGGGATAGATAGGTAGATAGATTGAGAGAGAGAGAGAGAGAGAGAGAGAGAGAGAGAGGGATACTAATATGCATGATTTATATGCCTTGTCACTTTGTTGTCTTCTCGTCATTTAGGGAGAGAGAGAGAGAGAGAGAGAGAGAGAGAGAGAGAAGTACTTACATGCAAGATTTATTTACCTGGTCACTTGTATATCTGTCCTCGTCATTTAGAGAGAGAGCAGAGAGAGAGAGAGTACTTATACTGTATGCATGATTTATATACCTCGTCACTCTGTTATATCTCTCCTCGTCATTTAGAGAGAGAGAGAGAGAGAGAGAGAGAGAGAGAGAGAGAGAGAGAGAGGTGAAAGTAAGAGATTGCAAGCAAGAATGAGTTAAGATAGAAAAAAAGCGTTGCAATACTGAGAAAGAAAATGTACAAGAAGTGAACATTAGAAAGAAAAACTACAGAAATATTGGCATGAGACAGGAAAGTAACCGAGAGAGAGAGAGAGAGAGAGAGAGAGAGAGAGAAAGAGTACTTATATGTATGATTTATATAGTTTGTCATTTTCTTATATCTCCTCGTCATGTAGAGAGAGAGAGAGAGAGAGAGAGGGAGGGAGGGAGGGAAAAAAACAAGAGAGAGAGAGGGGGAAAAAAACAAGAGAGAGGGAGAGAGCTGAAGGTTAATCTGGCCACTTTCAACCATCATATCCTTCTCATCCTTGACCTCAACACAGAATCATGGTGGGGTTCTGGAAGTGGAGAGATTTAACACCAACATATGTGGAAACCTTTTGACATACAGGATCCCCCTCCCCGTAAAACAGACCCCTCCATAGATGTCTTTAAAACCACTAGGGTAGAGTAGGTTAAAAGAAACATTAACAGGATCTTGCACACACTGATTGATGGCGAATTAGATATGCATTCTCAAGCATATATATTGTCTCCTTGATGTTGACTGCAAGGCCTTTGAGAGAGTGAGTTTTCCCTTTAACTCTCTCTCTCTCTCTCTCTCTCTCTCTCATAACTCACCCACCTTAACGTTGCTTACTTATATACTGTGTACTGTACAATCTCTCATGCCGTATCGTAACAAGGCATTCTTTCATTATTGACCTGTAGTGAAGAGAGAGAGAGAGAGAGAGAGGGAGAGAGAGAGAGGGGGGGAGGGGATCTGAGGCATCAGGTGAAAGTAGGGGAGTGCAAGCAAGGAGAGGTTAAGAATAATAAAATTCTGCGAAGGAAAGAGTAAGGGAGGAGAACATAAGAAAAACAATATAAATGAGATAGGAAAATAATTTTGAGAGAGAGCAATGAAAAGTTGTTTAAAAAGGTGCAAATGAAAAAGTTTAAATACGGGAATTAAGAAGAGGAAATATAAGAAGTTACTGAAAAAACGTAGGAGCTTATATATATATATATATATATATATATATATATAGACAGATAGATAGATAGATAGATAGATAGAGACAGGGGAGTGTTCATGTGTGTGTGTATGTGCATGTCAGTGTTTGAGATGTACACTAAGGACGGGTGTGCACAGTTATACAAACAGACACACACTTCTAAAGTCGCTTGCTAGGTCACTGCCATACCCAGAGAGAGAGAGAGACTTACACAGAGCACACAGACCCAGGACATCATTACAGCAAAGAGAACATTTCATTTTGTATTAAGCAGAATACAAAAGAGTTCAGATTAAGTAAGGACATATTTTTGGATTCACGTTACTGTAAACAGCGAAATAGTGAACAGTGAATTTCGAAACGTATAGTGCGTTATTAGCCTGAAGAATATCCCGAATGCTTTTTAGCTCAGTTGATGGCCAGGTGTAGACAGATTGGAGGGTTGTTCTGACTAGTAACCAAGGAGACTCATGCCTACCTTATAACTAAGGGGCATTGAACTTCACGCAAGCACAATTTAGTATTCGAGAGATAGAATTGGTCCAGTTCCCTCAGGTGAAAGGAGAAAGAGTGTAGTTATGCAATTTTGGAAGCTCTTGTAATTTTTCTGAAGTTCTGAGTTATATATATTTTTCGTCTAGAGACTGGAATGTTATTATTTCCCACAACTGGACGTGCCTGTTAAGAAATGCCAAGTTTGTATAAGTATAATCCCGTAGTTTATCTCTCAGTATCTGTCTATCTATCAGTGTATAGCTTTCCACCTATCTGTCTTTCTGCCTGTCTATCTATCTATCTATGTCTGTCTGTCTGTATCTTTCTACCTATTTATCTTTTTAACTATCTATGTCTATCTGTACTGTATCTATCCATCTATCTATCTATCCCTGTATCTTTCTATTTATCTATCTATCTACCTGTGTGTGTGTGTGTGTGTGTGTGTGTGTGTGTGTGTGTGTGTGTGTGTGTGTGTTTGTGTGTGTATTAACCCCATCAGCATAATTATTATTTGTTATTTATTCCCTCTAATTCTATAATATTTTTTGTGACATTGTAAGGAGTTTTAGTAGTGAAGGCATTTTGAGGACAAGGCTGTGATAACAAACCCTAACCTAAATTTTCTCGCATTACTAAAAAAAAAAAAAAAAAAAAAAAAAAAAAAAAAAGAGAGAGAGAGAAAAATGTAATGTAGGTTAAGGGTTAAGTGGATTACCAGTACAGCTATTACAAAATCAGTGTTGCCAACTTTATCTCTCTCTCTCTCTCTCTCTCTCTCTCTCTCTCTCTCTCTCTCTCTCTCCTACTTTATCTTCAGTTATTTACACCCCTGCATGGTCTCTCTCTCTCTCTCTCTCTCTCTCTCTCTCTCTCTCTCTTTACGCCCAGACAGTTTTTCTTATCTGAATAAAATCGTCTGAAGCCATTAAGAATAGATGGTCCCTAACACCTCTTCCTTAGCGATTCATTTTTGGATACGACTGGTTAATATCAATGTGTATGTTACTTCTTAGGGCGTTGGGCTATAGATAGATAGATGGATAGATAAATAGATAGATAGATAGATATTACTTATGCTGAGCAGGGGGGTATGAGAGTGATTTAAGTGACACGGAGGAGGACAGTATGGAGTCATAAGTAAAATAAATCGCTAAGGATGAGGTGTTAGGGCCACTTGATGGATGACCCACATATTCCGTCTTCACCTTCAAATGGTCAGTAGCTATCAGTGTGAGAGAGAGAGAGAGAGAGAGAGAGAGAGGTTTCGTTACACCTTTTTCCTGGCGATTTATTTTTTTGCCTAATACACGTTAGTTTCTCAGTTATGGGATTTGTGTAATTTTATTCCCTGTTCACTGTAACTCAGCTTAGAGAGAGAGAGAGAGAGCCGACCTAAAACATTATCTGCTTGCTCTCGTGGCTGATAAGATGATGTCAGTCTCTCTCTCTCTCTCTCTCTCTCTCTCTCTCTCACACACACACACACACACACACACACACACACACACACACACACACACACACGCACGCACGCACGCACTCACACACACACACACACACACACACACACACACACACACACACACACACACACACACACACACACATTTAACCCTTAATCCATTCAGTACCACAACATCTTATTAATTTCTTGCTCCCCCGGATAATTTCCCTCATCTTAAGACAGACCTCGTACTGAAGGGGTTAATAAAGGCTGTTTAACCCCTCCAGTCCGAAAAAATCCTCCCTGTGTGAATGGAAATGAAAATGGAAAAAATAAATCGCCTAAAGGAATGTACTGAGAAAAAAACCGTCTGAAAATAACAATAAAATAAAAAAAACGGTCATGGAGGTGAAGACTGTTGGTGAAAATGTGGGAAAATAAATCGCCTAAAGGATTATGCTGAGAAAATATCGTCTGAAAATAACAATAAACTAGAAAAAATAAAAAAAATGATCCTGGAATTGAAGACTATAAATGAATATGGGGAAAAATAAATCGCCTAAAGGCTTATGCTGAGAAAAAACCGTCTGGAAATAGCAAAAATAAAAAAAATAGTCGCAGGACTGAAGAAGATGAATGAAAATAGGAAAAAATAAATCGCCTGAAGAAAAATGCTAAGGAAAATAAAATCGTCTGAGAATAATATTAAAAAAAAAATGGTCATGGAATTGAAGAATATAAATGAAGGGAAAAAAATAAATCACCAAAAGAAATATACTAAGAAAAATAAAATAATCTGAAGTATCTGAAGGAGCAAGAGTGAGAGAGAAAAAATAGGTCAGGGGGTTGATTGAACAGGTGCAAATTGATCAGGTGTGGAAGGTTGTGTTTTTGCATCGATACATTGTTGCATGGGTGTTGATACGTCGTTGCATGAATGTTGATTTTGTTGCATGTCTCGTTGCATTGAGGGCTGGTGTAGTGCTAGTGATTTATTCTTTTGTGCATGATCCAGTAGTGTGGTGTAGATTAAAGATACATACATATATATATACATACATACATACATACATATATATACACATACATACATACATACATACATATATATACACATCCATACATACATACATATATATACACATACATACATACGGTACATACATACATATATACATACACACACACACACTTTTTATCCCTCTTTTTTTCCTCCTCTCTAATTACATATGGCACACAGCCCAGCCTCTGTCATATTAATAGTTAACCCTTTTACTGACAGATTTTTTTTTACAACACAAAATAATTAGTGTTGTGACAGAGAGAGAGAGAGAGAGAGAGAGAGAGAGAGAGAGAGAGATGATGGGATGGAAAGATGAAAGAGAAGGAAAATTATATTGATGAAGATTGTGTGTGTGTGTGTGTGTGTGTGAGAGAGAGAGAGAGAGAGAGAGAGAGAGAGAGAGAGAGAGAGAGAGAGAGAGAGATGATGGGATGGAAAGATGAAAGAAAAGGAAAATTATATTGATGAAGATTGTGTGTGTGTGTGTGTGTGTGTGTGTGTGTGTGAGAGAGAGAGAGAGAGAGAGATGTTGGAAAAGAAAGGTGAAAGGAAAGGAAAATTATGAGGATGAAGATGTGTGCGTGTGTGTGTGTGTGTGTGTGTGTGTGTGTGAGAGAGAGAGAGAGAGATGTTGGGAAAGAAAGGTGAAAGGAAAGGAAAATTATAAGGATGAAGATGAGAGAGAGAGAGAGAGAGAGAGAGAGAGAGAGAGAGAGAGAGAGAGAGAGAGAGAGAGAGATGATGGGAAAGAAAGATGAAAGAAAAGGAGAATTATAAAGATGACGATGTGTGTGTGTAGGAGAGAGGGAGAGAGAGAGAGAGAGATGATGATGAGAAAGAAAGATGAAAGAAAAGGAAGACTATAAAGATGAAGATGTGCTTTGAGAGTGTGTGTGTGTGTAGGAGAGAGAGAGTGAGAGAGAGATGATGAGAAAGAAAGCTGAAAGAAAAGGAAAACTATGAAGATGAAGATGTGCTTTGTGTGTGTGTGTGTGTGTGTACGTAGGAGAGAGAGAGAGAGAGAGAGAGAGAGAGAGAGAGAGAGAGAGAGAGAGAGAGGGAGATTAATACTTTCTTGGTCGACTGGCCTTGTTGATAATAGAAAGACTTATAGCCGTATTATTAACAATTTTAGAACTAGGGTGAATTCAAAGCCATAATTTTGAGTCATTTGCAGAACTTGAAATATATTAATAAATCATCCACATCATCATCATCATCATCATTTTCATCCACATCATTATCATCATCATAATCGTCCTCCTCCTGATCATGATCATCATTATCATCCACTTCATTATCATTGATATCCACATCATCATCATCATCATCATCATCGTCATCATCATCATCATCATCAGCCATTGCAAGTCCACTGCTGCACAAAGGTCTCTCGCTTCCTTGTCACTAATCTGTATTCTGTAAGGCCTTTGGGTCCATCTTTCTTGCGTAAAAAGAAAAAAAAAAAACTCTCTTTACTCTAACTTGGCTCAGATTTTCGTCCTTTTGTAGCTAATTTCACATAGCTCTGGGGCGAAAAGAAACAATGCTACCGCGCTACCTACTTTCCATAGCACTTCTTCGTGACTAGCATTGTAATCTGGTTTCAGTCTGTCCTTACACCTCAGCATTCAAGATGGAGAGATGGAAATTTTGGGCCAAGTTAGAGAGAGAGAGAGAGAGAGAGAGAGAGAGAGAGAGAGAGTGTGTGTGTGAAAAGAGGAAATTGATCACCACTACTATGTGATAAAGAGTAAAGCTTGATTTTTCTGTGCCCCTCTGCTGAATGCCCTGTATAACTTGGCATGCAGGCTAACTAGATCAAATGCTCACTGTTATTGCATTATTAAGTCGTGTTTGGCCTATCTAACTCACTGTTGTATCCGCTCTATGGTAGGTTAGGTTGGGTTAGTTTGGGTTGGGTTAGGTTGGGTTAGGTTAGATTGGGTTGGGTTATGTTGATTCAGGTGGTGGTGGTGATGATGGTGGTAGTGATAGTAGTAGTGGTGGTGGTGGTGATAATGATGGTGGTGATAGTAGTGGTGGTGATGGTCGTGGTGATGATAATGATTGTGGTGGTAGTGGGGGTGGGGGGAGTACAGCAGAACCCGTCTCCCCTTTCCTTACAACGCATTGTCACTCAGGGCATATCAGGCTACTTAACAACTTTTCCCTGGCGACTCATTTTCCATATCACGCCTTAAAATTCCTTCGTATTTATATCATTTACGTATAGACAAAGCTGGCATCAGTAACTCTTGAGAATATTGACGTGTTATGTAAAGAGTAAATCGCTGAGAAAAGGGTGTTACAGGATAGACAGAACCCAGTATCACACACGAGGATACTAAGGTGTTATGTCTAGAATAAATCACTAAGTAAGAGGTGTTAAAGAGCCCCCACATCCACCTAAAGTACTGACAGACTTAAGTTCACCTTCTTAATGTATGGTGTCCTTGAATATAGCGACTTGAGATGGACCCGTTTGCAAGTCTCAAGGAGTTTCTGTACTTCCTTATTGCATGGTATCTTGGGCTGGGTTGGGTTGGGATAAGATTGCGTTGGGTTAGGTTAAGCTTGCGTTGGTTTGGGTTGGGTTGGATTAGGTTAGGTTAGGTTGGGTTGGGTTAGGATAGATCGCGTTGGTTAGGGTTGGGTTGGGTTGGGCTGGGTTAGGTTAGGTTAAGTTGGGTTGGGTTAGGCTAGATTGCTTTGGGTTGGGTTAGGGTTGGGTTGGGTTAGGTCATTGATGTTAGGTTAGGTTGGACTAGATTAAATTATTTAGAAACATCGAGGTTACCATATATTATATTTGCTTAGAGTGTTGAAGAACTGCAAAAAGGATAGCTTGTGTGTGTGTGTGTGTGAGAGAGAGAGAGAGAGAGAGAGAGCGAGCGAGAGAGAGAGAGAGAGGCGTTCTACAATTTCAGGAAGTCACTCCTAACGTAAAGAAAACGGGAGCTGGCCTTGTGTTTAATAATTGGCTCGAGAGAGAGAGAGAGAGACTTGGTGGATATGGAATGTCTGAGTACGGGGTCATGCAATGGCGAACCGTCCATATTGAATCAGTTATTTTTATTCTTGTTCATATTTTTTTTTTGCTTGTTGCATGAGAGAGAATTTTTTGGAAGTTGTATTTTATGTCCAACCTTCTCTCTGTCTCTGTCTCTGCCTCTGTCTGTCTGTCTGTCTGTCTGTCTGTCTGTCTGTCTCTCTTTCTCTCTCATGGTCATTAAAGCAAAGGTTGTTAAGGCGGTAATTAAGTGGTTCAGGTGCTTGTTACAGGTGCACTTGGTCATTCAGCATGTCATACACTTATATTTAATTGGTAAGTGGAGAGGTGACCACAGTGTAGGTGATTACACACACACACATACACATCACATCCACCTTCTCTCTCTCTCTCTCTCTCTCTCTCTTTCAGGAATCCCAGGTGGCGTATGTGAGAGACACGTGATCATTTAGGAATTATGGGAAATCCGATGATTATGTAAAAATCAGTATTCTTGTCAGGTTAGGAGATTAGCGTGTGGGGGTGGGGGTGGGGGTGGGAATGTGTGTGTGGGTGTATGAGGGTAAGGGTTTGGGGGGGTGGTCCTGGGTGGGGGTGAAGGTGGGGATGTGTGGGGTGGATATGGGGGAGTGTGGTGTGGATATGTGGTGTGGTGTGGGTGTGTTGGATGTGGGTGGGTGAGTGTGGGTTTGGGGTGGGATGTGGGGTGTGGGGAGGGTGTTGAGGTGTATGGGGTGTGGGTAGATATTTATAAGAGTGTGTAATTCTGACCTTAGTGTATATTTGTAAAGGCTAAAATATTCTCTTACTTTCTGTGTAATGGTCTTTCTTTGTCTGTCTGTATCTGTCTAGTTTTGTCTTCTATCTGGAAATATCTATCCCTCTATCTCACCTATCTATCCGTCCATCTATGTATATCTATCTGTATCTTTACCTATCTGTCAGTCTCTGTCTGTCTGTTTATCTATCTGTTTATCATCCTATCCACCTACAGTACCTACCCATTCATCCATCCATCCATCTACTCATCCCATCCATCCATCCATTTATCTATCTGCCTATTTATCTGTGTACAGTACCTATATGCATGAATGTATGTATCGCTCTATCTGTCCATCCATCCATCTATCTATCCACAGTTACCTATCCATCCATCCATCTATCCATCTACAGTGCGCCTGTCCATCCATCCATCTATCCATCTACAGTATCCGCCTGTCCATCCATCCATCCACAGTATCTGCCTATCCACAGTATCTACCTATCCATCCATCCATCTATCTATCCACAGTATCTACCTATCCATCCATCTATCTATCCACAGTATCTACCTACCCATCCATCTATCTATCCACAGTATCTACCCATCCACCCATCCATCTATCTATCCACAGTATCTATCCATCCATCCATCTATCTATCCACAGTATCTACCCATCCACCCATCCATCTGTCTATCCACAGTATCTACCCACATCCATCCATCTATCTATCCACAGTATCTACCTATCCATCCATCCATCTATCTATCTATCCACAGCATCTACCTATCCATCCATCCATCTATCCACAGTATCTACCTATCCATCCATCCATCCATCTATTTATCCACAGCATCTACCTATCCATCCATCCATCCATCTATCTATCCACAGTATCTACCTATCCATCCATCCATCCGTCTATCCACAGTATCTGCCTATCCATCCATCCATCCATCTATCCACAGCATCTACCTACCTATCCATCCATCCATCCATCTATCTATCCACAGCATCTACCCATCCATCCATCAATCTATCCACAGTATCTGCCTACCTATCCATCCATCTATCTACCCACACTATCTATTTATATATCTACCTCCTATCTACCTATCCGGCTAACCTTGGGCCACCCCTGCTTGTGATTACAGGTGTGTCTTCTCACCTGCTTTGTAACCTGCTGGGGAGGGATGGCGAAAAGTGGACAATGAGGTAATTTGTATAGGAGGGAGGCTTGGCGGGCCGGGCCTTGGGTTTTATATTGCCCACATCCTGGATTTTAAAGTTAGCTCTATCTTGCTTTATCTCCGGCACACTCTGTCTTATTCTCTCTCAATCTTATATATTGTGATTCTGTCCTCGCTGGTTCTCTCTCTCTCTCTCTCTCTCTCTCTCTCTCTCTCTCTCTATGTATGTATTTGTAAGTTAGTTTTAGCTCTATTTCTGACTGGAGTTAATGAAGCCGGTTTGTATCATTTATCTGTCTATCTATCTGTCTATCTATCAATCCATCCATCTATCCATCACCTGTCTATCTATCTATCTATCTGCCTATCTATTTATCTATATATCTATCTATCCATCATTTACCAGGCCATTAAATAACAAGTAATTAATATTCAACGACCCTAATTAAGTATCATCATCTTGTGGGAAATTATATCGTGCCCATTACCGCGCTTTACGACCATTGCCCTTAGGTCGTGGGTTGAGGAAGCTCCCTAACACCATTTCCTAAGCGATTTATTTTGCTTATTACACCTAAATGTCCTCTCCTGTTACATAATCTTATATCCTGCCACTATTGCCATAATTTGCATCCTTCTTCCCGTCGGTGAGGAAGTTCCCTAACACTTTTTCCTAAACGATTTATTTTGCTCATTACACCTTAATGTCCTCTTCTGTGTAACGTACTGTATATCCTTCCAGTATCGCCATAATTTACATTCCTATTCCCGTTGGTTGAGAAAGCTCCCTAACACCTTTTCCTATGCGATTTATTTTGCTTATTACACCCTACTGTCGTCTTCTTTGTTACATAAATCCTTCTAGTATCGCCATACTCTGCATTAATAACGCACAAAGAGAAAATTAATCAGCCATACCAAAAATAAATCGCTAAGGAAGAGGTGTCAGGGAGCTTCCTTAACCGAAGAGAACACAACAAGACTCGTCGGGTAAGGAGGCTCCCTAACACCTCTTCCTTGGCGATTTATTTTTGGATATGGCTGGCTGATATCCTTTTGTACGTTGTCTGTGTAGAGTATGACGATGGTGGACGGATTATGTAACACAGAAGAGTAGAGTAAGGTGTAATAAGTAAAATGAATCACTTAGGAAAATGTGTAACGAAGCTTCTTTAACACCTCTTCCTTAGCGATTTATTTTTAGATATGGTGGGTTAATATCCTTTTGTACGTTATCTGAGCAGAGTATGACGATGTTAGAAGGATTTTGGTAACACAAGAGAGGACAGTAAGGTGCAGTTAACAAAATAAATCGCTTAGGATAACGTGTTTTGGAGCTTCTTTAACACCTCTTCCTTGGCGATTTATTTTGAGATATGGAGGATTAATATCCCTTTTTACACTAACTATGCAGAGTATGGCGATAGCAGAAAGATTTATGTAACACCAAAGAGGAGAGTAAGGTGTAATAAACAAAATGAATCACGTAGGGAAAGGTGCTACGGAGCATCCTCAACCGACAGGAATCAGGATGCAAATTATGGCGTTATTGGAATGACTTACGTAACAATGAAGAGGACAGTCAGGTGTAATAAGGAAAATAAATCGCTTAGGAAAAGGTGTTAGGGAGCTTCAATAACGGACGATAATACCAGCATGTGCTAAGAAAATGCTATACCCTTTTTACTCTAACTTGGCCCAAACTTGCCGTCTAGTAAATTAACCTTCCGAAAGAGGTGCTAGTCACGAAGAAGTGCTGAGGGTAGGATGTAGAGCCGGAGCATTTTTTATCTCCGCCCCTGAATTACGTGATATAAGCTGAAAATGAATGAAAATCAAGGCCAGGTAAATTCATATATATCAACTTCCGGCTCATCTGTCGACCCGGAAGTGGATCAGAGAATGCGTTAGTGTTTATTTTATTTATTTTATGACCTCGCCCGGCATGGTGGCCGACCAGGTACCGGTATTGTTTGTAGTCGAGATTGTTTGTTTGTTTGTTTGTTTGCAGCATTACGGAAAAACGGCTGAATGATATTACTGTACATGTAACTTTCATGGTATGTGGGCACAGGTCCCAAAAGGAAGTGGTTAAATGTTGGAGAATCGAGTGATCTTGAAAGGTCAAAATCAAGGCCACGGGTTATTAGAGGACTATAACTTGAGACCAGTTGAAGATTGAGATACTTACTATTACCAGCACACAGGAACACCTATATGGGCTTTCATTTGGCACCAGGACCTTTGGCACTGAGTGAACTTGAAAGGTCAGACTCAAGGTCACGGACATCGAAGGGGCTGTAACTCGGAACTGGTTGAGTGGGACGAGGTTTGTTGTGTCTGCCACCAGTTGTTTATTTTTGCTACCAGTTTTATTTTTATTTATATTCTCAACCCTTTATTTACTTCTAGATAAACCCCTCGTTGTGCCAGGGTAGTAATCAGTCCAGGAACCATCTCATAGTGGTCATCAATGCTCGTTACGTAGTCCTGGTACCTCGTGCATCATGCCAGAACAAGACGGTCCCTCATCTGTTATTGGTGTGCTGCTGTAACCTCCTCCATTATGTAGCTCCGCACAGTGTTACCCTGTTATGTAAGAGTGTGCAGGTGGTGGTGCGAGAGAGAGAGAGAGAGAGAGAGAGAGAGAGAGAGAGAGAGAGAGAGAGAGAGAGAGAAGGAGGGATAGAGGGAAGAAAAAAGGTCTGGGTCTATTTAATTCATTTCGGAAAGAGAGAGAGAGAGAGAGAGAGAGAGAAGATTTGGCTGTTTTATTCATTTCTGAGAGAGAGAGAGAGAGAGAGAGAGAGAGAGAGAGAGAGAGAGAGAGAGAAGATTTGGCTGTTTTATTCATTTCTGAGAGAGAGAGAGAGAGAGAGAGAGAGAGAGAGAGTGGCCTTAGTTAAATGACTGTGTTGATAGATAGATAAACACAGAGAGAGTTATATTCTTTGTCTTAGGCTCATAAAATTGATACCACAGTCACACCCACGTATAAAAATGGCAACTTCAAGGCGAGAATATTGTGCTTCTCCTGATTATGCTTTATACTCATCTGTGTGTGGGTGTACGTGGTGTTAGTACATGTAATATTTTGTACATTGTAATATTTTGTACACGTGACTCATATTACCTGTGATATTTGTGCTTGTGGCCTTATCTGAGCACACCTGGCCGAGGGAACAGGTGACCTTGTGTACGTATCATCAGAATGCAGGTCACAGGTCACACACACACACACACACACACACACACACACACACACACACACACACACACACACACACACACACACACACACACACAAGCAACATGTTCTTTCCTCGTCCTTCCTTACCTTCCTGTTTTTCTCCTTTCTGTTCCTTCCTTCCTCCCTCCCTCCCTCCCTCCCTCCCTCCCTCCCTTTCTTCCTTCCTTCCTTCCTTCCTTCCAAATATCATGATGCAGGTAGAGTAGGTAGGAACGCTGTCATGTATAGGTGAGCAGTTTGTCCTCTCCCCTCCCTTCCCCTCCCTTTCCTTCCCCTCCCCTCCCCTTCCTCCCCTCCCCTTCCTCCCCTCCCCTCCCCTCCCCTCCCCTTCCTTAACCAGTCTAACCGATCTTACTCTGCTTCTATTCTCTCCTACTCTTTCCTACCCTACTCTACCCTGGCCTGTCTCAAATCTACCCTACCCAGCCCTACCCTACCCTACCCTACATTACCTTACTCTACCCTACCCAGCCCTACTCTACCCCACCCTACATTACCTTACCCTACCCTACCCTACCCTACCCTGCCCTGCCCTGCCCTGCCCTGCCCTGCCCTGCCCTACCCTACCCTACCCTACCCAACCCTACCCTACCCTACCCTACCCTATCCTCAACAAGTCTACTTTCTTACCTTACTACCATACCTCAGTTTTTCACCATCTTTCATTTTCCTTCGTGTTTCTGTTATTCATTTTACACCATTCAAAATCACATCTCTTCCTTTACGATATCAATTCCGCAGAGGTTGGGTGTGCTGCGCCGACCACGTAATGTCATTTTAACCCATGCAAAGTTGATAAATAAGGAACGGGGAATAAATGGGTAGATATAAATTCGGTTCTAATTAGATCTCTCTCTCTCTCTCTCTCTCTCTCTCTCTCTCTCTCGTCATTGGTGTGTGACAGTAATTTCGAGTGCGTGTGTGTGTGTGTGTGTGTGTGTGTGTGTGTGTGTGTGTGTGTGTGTGTGTGTGTGTGCGCATTACAACAATCATGGTGCTTTTATTTTTCTTCATTCATATCGGCTCCTTAACCGGGGGAAGTGGTGGGCGGGGGAGAGCCATTTTTCCTATACTCCTGTCACTCATGTTGGTTAAACCCTCAGTGTAATTAGGCAAACAGATACCGTATATTTTATCTTTTTCTGTATTCCTATGTATGTTACAGGAGTCCTCTCTGTACCCCTCCCTCACCTCCTCCCTCTCTCCCACTCTTCCTCCCCTTCTCTCCATCTTAAACTCCCTCCCTTCTTTCCCGTCTCCCTTTCTCTTCCATCTTTTCCTTCGTTTTTCCTCCCTTTTCCCTCTTTCCTCCCTCTCCTACCCTCCCTTCCTCCCTCACTGTCCTTCTCTCTTCATTTTTTCCCTCTCCCAGTCTCGTTACTCCTTCCTTTCTTTCCTTCCTCCCTCTCTTCCCCTCCCCTCCCTTCCTCCCTCTCCTTCCCCAGACCTTCCTTAGTAACATCTCCTAAACACTCCATCCCTTCTTACGGATTCCTCTTTCATCTCTCCCTCCCCCTCCTTCCCATCACTCATTCTCTCCACACTCCATCCCCTCCTTTTCCCTCCATCATTCCCTACACCTTCCCTCCCCATCGTCCATCTCATATCCCCTCTCCTCTCCGCTTCCACAACTCATGCACTCCTTCCTTCACTCCCTTCCCTTCCCTTCCTTCCCCTCCATCACCCATACCTTCCTATCTTTCCTCCCTTCCCTCCTCTTTCCCTCCTCCCTTACTGTCCCTTCCCTCCACTCTCCCTCCCTTTTCTCCCCTCATCTTCTCTTTCCATCATTCCTTCCATCCCCTCCTTCATCTTCCCTTCCTTCGTCTCTTCCTCCATTCCCCTCCTTCCTTCCGTTTCTCCTCTCCCCTCCTTCTCTCCGTCTCTCCCTCCTTTTCTCTCCCCTCCCCCCACGCCCTCCCATCCCTCATTTGACCCTCCATCACGTCCGTATGTATGTATATATGTATGTGTGTATGTATGTAGCATCAGGAATCATGACAGTCTATCTGCTGTATAAATGCCCAGTCCAGTGTGTGTGTGTGTGTGTGTGTGTGTGTGTGTGATTTACGAGCATCCTATGTAGCACCACGATTGTAGTGTCATGTTTTGTTTCCTGGCTTGTGTGTGTGTGTGTGTGTGTGTGTGTGTGTGTGTGTGTGTGTTTGCGATGTTACTCTTGCCTTTGAACCATACATACACATGAAAAATATGGTCATGAGAGAGAGAACTACTTAGTGTTTACCTAGATGTAGACTCAAGTTATCTGTTTATCTGTCTGTGTACTACCTATTATCTCTTTCCCTTCAGCCCGATAACTTTTCTTTAATTTTTTTTTATCTTCCTACGTCCAGACGATTTTATTCGGCATTGGAGAG
>NC_136991.1:1850000-1860000 GCF_032717465.1 Coenobita brevimanus
AGAGAGTTGTGATTGTGCTGAGTGATAGGTAGATTGATAGAGAGAGAGAGAGATTGATAGAGAGAGAGAGAGAGAGAGAGAGACTTGTGACTGATTAATAGATAGATAGATAGATAGTGTGATTGTTCTGTTTATAGTGAATGGATGGATGTATAGATAGGCAGATAGATAGATATAGATAGAAAGATAGATGTGATCGTTATAAGCCTGTGATGGATAGATAGATAGGCACAGATAGATAGAAGATGTGATGGTGTAAGAGTGATAGATAGATAGGTAGATAGATAGATAGGCTAAGATAGATAGAAAATGTGATGGTGTAAATGATAGAAAGGTAGATAGATAGACAGATTGATCGATAGACAGCCAGCAGTTGGGACTGGTGTTAAGGTGTAATAGATAGATTGATAGACAAATAATAGATAAGGAGTATTTTTGAAGGGGATAGGTAAATAGATAGGAAGATAGATAGATAAACTGATAGACAGATGTAGATATATAGAAAGTGGGTGCTTATGTGTGTGTGTGTGTGTGTGTGTGTGTGTGTGTGTGTGTGTGTGTGTATGTGAAAATTAGGTGTATGTTTCTGTTAGTATGTGTGTGTTTTTATGATGTGTGTATGTGTCTGTGTATGTATTTCTGTATTAATGTGCGTGTAGTGTGTATTTATTTATTTATTTACCTACTTTGTGTGTGTGTGTGTGTGTGTGTGTGTGTGTGTGTGTGTGTGTGTTTTAAAGATAGAGAATGAAAGAAAGAATCTGTGAATTAGTGTGAATAACAGTGAGAGAGAGAGAGAGAGAGAGAGAGAGAGAGAGAGAGAGAGAGAGAGAGACTCACTTCGTTACATCACCTCCGCTTGTTTCTCCTTTCATGTAATATAGATAAGAGTGTGAGATGAAAGCTTGGACTGAGAGAGAGAGAGAGAGAGAGAGAGAGAGAGAGCTGTGTATGTGTGTTCCGTGTACGTGTGAATGAATGAATTAGTGGCCTTAATAAAGAGCAGGTGTGTGTGTGTGTTTGTGTGTGTGTGTGTGTGTGAGTGAGTGAATCTATCTGTCTATCTATCATCCAATCCTACATTGCCCCATGAGGAGCGTAGGAGCCCGGGGCAAGGCAGTTGGTCCCGACTCTTAAGATGAGAGTGACCAGCCTCACTCATCCCTGAGTGGCATTATACGAGCATTCAACCCCAACCACCCCTTGGATATAAACCTGCACTGGCTCAATCCGATTGGAGCGCAATAATTACCCACTATACCACCAGGTGCCATAATTTGGTTAAATAGTTACCACCCAGCATAGTAAATGGTTTCCTGGTGTACAGGAAACCATTAGGCTTGTCACTCAGTGTAGAGTCACCCACAGGCAGAAGGAAGAGGAAAGAATGAAGGAAAGAAAGACAGAAGAGGGAGTGTAAAGTTGCCCATAGGCAGAAGGAAGAGGAAAGAATGAAGGAAAGACAGAAGAGGATGGAAAGAAAGAGGGATGGAGGAGAGGAAAGGGCAGACACCCGAGAGCAGCACTACATCGAGTGAGTGGATGGTGAGCGCCAACCTTAATAAAGAGTACATGTGTGTGTGTGTGTGTGTGTGTGTGTGTGTGTGTGTGTGTGTGTGTGTGTGTGAGTGAATGAATGAACAATGTGACCTTAATAAAGAGTACGGGCGTGCGTGTGTGTGTGAATGAATGAATGAATTAATGTGACCTTAATAAAGAGTACGTGTGTGGGTGTGTGGGAGGGTGGGGGGTGTTTAAGTGAGTGATTATTGAAGTAATGTGACAGTAATAAAGAACACGTGTAGGTATGTGTGTGGGTGTGGGTGTGTTTAAGTGAGTGAATGATTGAATTAATGTGGCTAATAAAGAAAACATCTGTGTGTGTGTGTGTGTGTGTGTGTGTGTGTGTGTGTAAGTGACTGAATGAATTAATGTGACCTTATTAAAGAGTACGTGTGTGTGTGTGTGTGAATGAATGAATTAATGGGACCTTCATAAAGAGTACGTGTATGTATGTATGTATGTTTTTTGTTTGTGTGTATTTATGTATGTATGTGTGTGTTTGTGTGTGTGTGTGTGTGTGTGTGTGTGTGTGTGTGTGAATGAATGAATGAATTAATTAATGGGACCTTCATAAAGAGTACATGTGTGTGTGTGTGTGTGTGTGTGTGTGTGTGTGTGTGTGTGTGTGAATGAATGAATGAATTAATGGGACCTTCATAAAGAGTACATGTGTGTGTGTGTGTGTGTGTGTGTGTGTGTGTGTGTGTGTGTGTGAATGAATGAATGAATGAATTAATGGGACCTTCATAAAGAGTACATGTGTGTGTGTGTGTGTGTGTGTGTGTGTGTGTGTGTGTGTGTGTGTGACGTCATGGTCCTTCTCTTTCTACATCATCCACTGAAAGATTCTTAGTAACAGCTGCTCACTAGAGTCTGTACAAAGACCTCATTCGCTCCTTTGTTTTGAGAGAGAGAGAGAGAGAGAGAGAGAGAGAGAGAGAGAGAGAGAGAGAGAGAGAGTTTGTGTGAGAAAAAGAAAGAATGGCTATGTGCATTTTTTTTTTAGTGTTGAGAGAGAGTGTCAGTATTTGTGTGAGAAAAAGGATGGCTATGTGTATTCCATTTTGGTGATGA
The DNA here is from genome assembly GCF_032717465.1 of Coenobita brevimanus. Classification (NCBI taxonomy): domain Eukaryota; kingdom Metazoa; phylum Arthropoda; class Malacostraca; order Decapoda; family Coenobitidae; genus Coenobita; species Coenobita brevimanus. Next base: position 1,852,638 of record NC_136991.1, read on the forward strand.
GAGAGAGAGAGACAGAGAGAGAGAGAGAGAGGGTGTACTGAACAGGGAGGAATCTAAGGTTATGCATCTTATCAATTCTCCTCTCATTGATCTTCCTTCATTTTCTCTTCGCCCCAAGGTTGCATCACACACTCTCCCTCTCATCTCTCAACCTGAATAACCCTCTCCCTTCAAGGCGGGCATGCAGCACCCGTCCGCCCACCCATTCTAATCCACTTCCTGTCTAACTCTTGTATATGAAAAGGAACATTCTCTCTCTCTCTCTCTCTCTCTCTCTCCAGTAATAACTAGTCAGCTCTGGTCTCTCTTCATTTGCCTTTCTCAACGCGTGCTATCTCCTGCTTTGTAACTACAGTATGGACAGGCATGTGGAAATGGATCTCTCTCTCTCTCTCTCTCTCTCTCTCCTCTCCCCTTTTTTCTTATCTCTTATTTTGTATTGATTGATTTGTTTATTTATTTATGTTATCGCCCATCCATTTTTGACAATATTTCCTCGACAACCCCTCCCCTCCATTATTCCCCTTCCCTTCCCCTTCCACCATCCTCCCCCTCCCCTCCCCCTCCCTCCCCTCCCCTCTGGTTAACCTTATCACTCCCCATTGCTCATTTCCCCCTCCCCTCCCCAACTCACCTACCCCCTACCTACCTATCTGTAAGGTAGGGGGTTGATTGAGCAGGTGGGCAGGTAGGTAGGTGGGTAGGTGGGCAGGAGGGCAGTTGGGTAAGGGGATGGTGGGCAGTTGGATAGGTGGGCAGGTGTGTAAGTGAGGTAGAGTACTTCAGGTTAAGATGGGAAGGGTGGGTGGTGCAGTTGGAGTGTGGAACCTTCTGTCTATCTATCTGCCTGTCTATCTATGTATCGTTTCTGTCTGTCTGTCTGTCTGTACCTGTCTTTTCCATGAATTTGTCTTTATCTTTGTCTGTCTGTCACCGTAATTTTATCTGTTCAGCTCTCTGTCTGTATTTTTGTCTGTCCCCGTCTATCTATCCATCTATCTGTCTATCTTTTTATCTATCTGTCCATATCAGTCACTCAGGTTGTCAGTCTATTATACTGTATTTATCTATCTGTATCAGTCAGTTAGTCTGTCTACCTACCTACCTACCTATCTGTCTATCTATCTATCTATTTATCTGTTTACTTTGAGAGGGTCGATATGTACAGTCTTCCAGCGGTTCTGCTTCCATTTACAAAGCCTCTGACCCTCCTAGTATGCGTAAAGCTTGGTCTGCTAATGGCCTCTCTCAAAGCTGATGGATTTTGGCAATATCTTTGGTTAGTTCCTTGCATCTGAGGTATTTACGTAAGGCCTCAATGCATGTCTCCTGGGGTATGCCTTCTCGGAATTCTACCTTTAGCATACACATCCACAATCCAGTTGAAGATTAGATAGATTGATAGATAGATATAGAGACAGACAGACAGATAGATAGATAGACAGACAGATTGATAGATAGATTGATTGATACATATATACATACATACATACATACATACATTCATACACACACACACACACACACACACACACACACACACACACACACACACACACACACACACACACACACACACACACCGCTCGCTGGTGCAGTGGTAACGTTCTCGCTTGCCATCTGGTAGACGGGAGTTCGCGCCTCGCTCAGGTTGCGAAAAGTTTCACTGACGAAGTGGGTGGTTACTGTCCCCCTTGAGCAAGGGGACGGGTGTGTGCGTGTGTGAAGGTCACAGCCTTGCCCTTAGATCGGACTATATGAGCTCTCAGCTTCCTTCCGGGAGGGTAAAAGCTGACGATCACGACCATCAAGTGATCCTGACCGACCCGGTGAATTACACACACACACACACACACACACACACACACACACACACACACACACACACATTCTAACTACATCTCTCCTCCCACCCCCACCCACCATAACCCATCAATGCCCAGAAGTACTCTACATTGCCTCACGTACACACACCTGCCCACCTACCCAATCAACACCTTACCTAACAGGGGTGTGTAGGGGATAGGTGGGGAGGGGAGGAGGAGAAATGAGTAATGAGGAGTGATAGGGGGAAGCCAGCGGGGAGAAGGGAGGGGAGGAGAGGGGAGAGGAAAGGGTTGTCAAGAAAAGATTGTCGAGAATGATGGGAGAAAAAGAGGAATAAATGAATGAAATGAAGTGATAAAAATGGAGTTTGGGAGGAGGAAGATGAAGGAAGAAAAGAGTGAGAAGTGGAGGTGAAGGGAAGTGATGTATAACTGGTAGGCAGGAAGGGAAAGTGTGATGAAGATGAGAGAGAGAGAGAGAGAGAGAATCAGGCAACTCAAAGACCCAGTTGTGTGCATTGAGCGCTCCAAAACACACACACACACACACACACACACACACACACACACACACACACACACAGGAAATATTACTCAAGCACTTTCGCTTACATTCCTTTCACACACACACACACACACACACACACACACACACACACACACACACACACACACACACACACACACACACAACACACACACACGTCATACTGATTATAGAGATCAATTTTCTCACTTCCCTGAAACCTGACCCCCCCCCTCTCTCTCTCTCTCTCTCTCGTCAATAGTACCAGAGGCCTAGTTTGGCGTCCTATCTTGAAATAATCTGGACTACGGGAAGGGGTAGAAATGGAAGGGGTTGATGTCTGTTTTACTGCTGTTGTATCCTACCCACCCAATATATAGCAGAGGGATGGTGGTGGTGGTGGTGGTGGTGAGGAAGAGGAGGAGCAGAATAGTTATGGTGATGGTGATGATGATGATGAGATGATTGGTATTATTATTGTTATTATTATTATGGTGATGATGATGATGATTATGTTGACGATAATAAGAATGATGATGATTGTAGTAATAATAATAATAATAATAATAATAATTCTCTTTTAATGCTTACTTTTCTCCATTTCTCAGTTGTACTTCATAATTATTTCTCACAGTGTACTTAGCACCATTATATATTGTACTTATCTTTTTTTTTTTTTTTTTTTTTTTTTTTTTTTTCAGACACGACCCTCCATAAAACAGCGATCAAGGTGAGATGTTTCAAAATTTAGTAGACTTATATACCTGTCTTTTTTATTTTTTTACCTGTGTTTTTTTGTTTTATAGTGTTATATATATATATATATATATATATATATATATATATATATATATATATATATATATATATATTTATTTATTTATTTAGAGGTGTGTGGTGGCGTTCTGGTGCTTATTTTTATCTGATTTATGGTGGTGTGTTTTGAGGAGGAGGAGGAAGAGGAGGAGGAGGAGGGAAGACGAAAAGGGGGGAGAAGAGTAAGAAGAAAAGGGAATGAAATGGAGGGTGCGAAAATTGAACTAGAAATGTGTGTGTGTGTGTGTGTGTGTGTGTGTGTGTGTGTGTGTGTGTTTAATAGATGAAGGTGTAATGATCACTTGTCATCAGCATCAGCATCTTCTTCCTCTTCTTCTTATTCTTCTTCTTCCTCCTCCTCCTCCTCCTCCTCCTTCCTTCCTCCCTCCCTCCCTCCCTCCCTCCCTCCCTCCCTCCCTCCCTCCCTCCCTCCCTCCCTCCCTCCCTCCTTCCCTCCCGGCCAGTTTCAGTGATGACTGAACAATGAGTTAACGAGGGTGTGACTGGCTCAGGCTAGTAATCTCTCTCTCTCTCTCTCTCTCTCTCTCTCTCTCTCTCTCTTCGTTCCTTCACCTCTCTATCGTTTCTTCTCTTCCCCCACATCCTTCTTCTCCTCCTCTCTTCTTTCTCTCAGACCCCTCATCCTCCCTCCCTCTCACCCCTCTCCCCTCACTTCCCCCTTTCCCCTATCTTATATTCCTAGTGTCTTGTTCTCCCCTCTCCCTTTAAAATCACTCACTCCCTCCCCTTCCCTCTCCTCGTTTTCCCCACCTTCCTCCCCCCCCTCTCCCCTCTTCCTTCTTTCATCCCTCCATCACCCCTCTCCCCCCTCTCCTCCTTCTTTCTCCTTTTCACCTCACATTCTCTCCCCCTCCCTCACTTTCCCCTCATCTTTTCCCCCTCACTCACTCTCCCCTCTTCTCCCCCCTCATTCACTCTCCCTTCTTCCTTCCCCCCTCACTCACTCTCCCCTCTTCTCTCCCCCCTCACTCACTCTCCCCTCTTCTCTCCCCCCTCTCCCCTTCCCCCCCTCTCAGATCCCCCCACGTGACCCGTACCAAGGTTATGTGTGACGTAGGAAGTGTGTGTGTGTGTTTGTTTGTGTGTGTGTGTTTGTTTGCGCGTGTATGTGTGTGTGTGTTTGTTTGCGTGTGTATGTGTGTGTGTGTTTGTTTGTGTGTGTGTGTGTGTGTTTGTTTGTGTGTTTATGTGTGTGTGTGTTTATTTGTGTGTTTATGTGTGTGTGTGTGTGTGTGTGTGTGTGTGTGTGTGTGTGTGTGTGTGTGTGTGTGTAGGGGCCACAATGAGAAGTAAACTCTAGTCTTTTAGTTCCTTACGCACAGTAGTATAGGGGGTGTGAGCACAGGCAGGCAGGCAGACAGGCAGGAGCATAGGTAGGTAGATGGGTAGCAGACAGGTAGGAAGCTAGCAGTAAATAGGTATGTGTGCAGTAGGTAAGTAGGTAGGTACGTGGGTTGGTAAAGGGGTGAAAATGAAGGGAAGAGGCAGAGAGGTACGAGGTCGGTAGGTAGGCCGAGAGATGTTACTTAGGTAGGTAGGTAGGTGAGCAGTAGCATAGGTAGGTAGGTAGGTAGGTAAATGAGCAGTAGGTAGGTAGGTAGGTAGATGGGTAGGCTAAGGGGGGGAGGGAAGATAATTGAGGTCATTGCACATAACCCCTTCATTTCGAGGACGTTACCTGTATTTTATTTATTTATTTATTTATTTATTTGGTACCTGGCCATGTTATTGAGTTTTTTTTTCACCTGATGGAACTGAACCACAATTAAATTTAAGTCTTAGTGGCGTGGAATCCAACAACACCTGTAATTACGAGGCAGGAATGAGTCTCCTTGGTTACTAGTCGTATTAATTCATCATGGTCCAGATTCTTTTTTTTTTTTTTCCCGTAATCCAGAGGAAAGTATTGCTATGGCTGGCCTTTCCGTAGCACTTCTTCGTGACTAGTACCATATATCAGAGAGGGAGGTAGTGAAGCATGTGTCTGTCCTGGGAAGAAAGACGTGTTGTTGTTGTTGTTGTTGTTGTTCTTGTCATTGTTGCTGTTCTTCATCATCTTCTTCGTTCCCCTTCTCCACATCCTCCTCCTCCTCCTCCTCACCATCATCATCATCATCCTTGTCATCTCTTCCTCCTCCTCCTCCTCCTCTTCTGTGGTACAAGATAAAGACAATGTAGTAGAGTGGGGGGAAAAAGAAAGGGGTAGGGAGGGAGGAGGAAGAGGAGGAGGAGAAGAAGAAGAAGAAGAAGATGAAGAAGAAGTGGAGGAGGAGGAGGAGAAAAAGGAGAAATGGAGGAGGAGGCCAGAAAAAAGACTAAGTGGAAGAAGAAGAAGAAGAGCTAAATTAAGACATTTTAAGAGCACACTCTATCATATTTTTGCTTTATCATCACTTAGGACAAGAGGGGAGAGAGAGAGAGAGAGAGAGAGACGAACACCTTATCCATATCCGTCTTGTACTTGAAAACCGCAAAGGTCGAATCTCTCTCCCTCTCTCTCTGTTAGGTTGTGTTGTCTTGTCTTCGTGTCTGTGTCTCTGCATCTCCATATGAGGCCGAGTAGAGTACATTATTTTCTTCCTCGGAGGGAGAGTGATGGCCTGACCTTATCCTTCCTCATGCTGCTAAGTACGAGTGACTAACGCTTTAACCACCGAACCACCGGGGCTTCCGTTTCTCCTTGTAATGACTCTCCTTCCACCCAATTCCATGTGCTGGTATTTCTCCACGCATAGTCACTCTCCATACACAAACTCTCTATGTATCCACTCCGTATTACTGCCACGTTACTCCCCTTTCACCCCGGTCATTCGGTAGTCTCTCCCCAGTCCCGCCTATACTCCCCACGTGCCTCCCTCACTCCCTTTCACTCCCTTCATACTCCCCTTTCATTCCATATAATATTGATTGTTGTTCTAACCTTCACTGCTTGCTCCCTGTCTGCCTACGTGCGTGGCTTCTGCTCTCATGTGCTGTGTGTGTGTGTGTGTGTGTGTGTGTGTGTGTGTGTGTGTGTTTGATGTGTGCGTTTGTTTCTGCATGTGTATTATTTTGTAAACGGATATTTGATGTGTGTGTGTATGTGTGTGTGTGTGTGTGTTTTGTGTGCGTGTGCTTGATGTCTGCGCTTGTATCTGCATGTATATTATTTTGTAAACGGATATTTGATGTGTTTGAGTGTGCGTATATTTGATATGCATTGTGTGTGTGTGTGTGTGTGTGTGTGTGTGTGTGTGTGTTGTGTGCGTGTGCTTGATGTGTGCGTTTGTATCTGCATGTGTATTATTTTGTAAACGGATATTTGATGTGTGTGTGTGTGTGTGTGTGTGTGTGTGTGCTTGGTATGCGTGTGCTCGTGTCTGTCGCGCGTGCAGGCTGCCGCATAACCTGTAATTACTGCTTTTGCTTCTGGTGACGTTGTTATTGACCTACTGCTTGCCATTTGTGTGACACTGTGTGCTTTGATCACACACACACACACACACACACACACACACACACACACACACACACACACACACACACACACACACACACACACACACACACACACACACACACACACACACACACACACACACACAAGCCACTGACCCCCTCAAGAAGCACCACTAACACAACACCAACCCTCTTTCATCTCTACGTTTATGGCGTCCGAGCGTGTTTTTTTTTTTTTTTCAGACAATTTTTCATTTTGGGTTTTGTCTGTAGTTGCCTCTTTGTGGTTAGACACTCCAGACTGCTTATACTTTTTTCTCCTTCTTGATATTTTTAAAGGAATTTGGTAATGCTTGAAGAAGGCCTCTTGTTCTCCAGGACTTATATGCTTGGTGGTTATTTCGCTGCCCTCCCTCCAGCTTACAACTCCCCCTCTCATTTTCCTCTCTGCTTCCTCCCTCCATCTCATCCTCGATCTCCCCCTCCCTCTCCCCTCCTCCCCTCACCCACGGACACTATACAAGTTAGTCTTTCACTCTCCATCCTCTCCACATGGTCAAACCACCTCAGTGTGTTTCTCCTAACGCTTTTTATCACATCCGCATACATACCATAACGCTCCTTCACTTCCTCATTCGTCAGTCTCTCTCCATGTGACTCTACATGATCCTTTCAGATAACTCATTTACACTACTCTTACTCTTGACATGTGTCCTGCTCACAAGGTCCAAGCTCC
>NC_136991.1:1877500-1880000 GCF_032717465.1 Coenobita brevimanus
CATAAGGATATTCGTCAACCATATTCAAAAAAATAAATCGCTAAGGAGAAGGTGATAGGGAAATACGTGCCTTTGCTCTGACGACACACCCTATTCCGGTACCATCCTTACACCGTTATTCTCTCTCTCTCTCTCTCTCTCTCTCTCAAAAAAAAAAAAAAAAAAAAAAAAAAGCAGAATATGAGTTAATTATAAGGTTATCGTGTGTGTGTGTGTGTGAGAGAGAGAGAGAGAGAGAGAGAGAGAGAGAGAGAGAGAGAGAGAGAGAGAGAGAGAGATCATACATTATTAAAAGCAGGGGAAATCTGAGGAGGATGAAGGAAAAGACGGGGAGGGAGGGAGTGAGGGAATAAGGGAGAGAGGAGGGGGGAGGGAAGGAAGTGGGAGGGAGAGAGGGAGAGATTAAGGTAAGGAGGGAGGGAGGGAGTACAAAGGAAAGGAAACAACAACAGACCTCAGAGACCAGTTGGTACTTTTGTGGGTGTTTGGTATAGGGAAGATTATAACTAACAAAATTATTCTATCCGTTAAAGACAAGGATAGAAAAGCAGGAAGGCTTCCCCCCCCCCCACTAAACCCTCTAGTCGAAACCGGTAGGAAATAATGAGAAGGACCACCATACAGCATAGGAAAACTGTCATGGAAATTTCATAGGATAGAGGGAAAGGAAATATTATTCTACGCTACTAACCTGAAAGGGAGAGTAACATTAAGTCAGCAATATTTATCGATGTTCAGTAGTTTTATCTTCCAGGCTCTGAAAAAGAAAAAATAACAAGTACTTCAAAAATCTGTTATTCAGGAGTGAACATACTTAACTGGGGGTCAGATGACAGATACTTATCCAAGCGATTTGTAAAGGTTAGTACTGTATCACAATTTAATACTTTTGCGGGCAATTTGTTACATACATTTACAACTCTATTAAAGGAAAAATGCTTAGCTTCATGTGTTTTAAATCGTTTGCCAATAATTTTGTGTCCATTACCTCTAGTATAGTTTGAGTGATCAACTATGAAATATTTATCAGTGTTCATATTATCGTGTCCTTTGATCATGAATACGTGAATTAAGTCTCCTCGTAACCTCCGTTTGGTTAGGGTAGGAGATTCAGAGCTTCCCAGTGTTCCTCGTGTGATTTAGTTCTCAGTCTAGGTATCATCTTTGTCACCCTTCGCTGCACTCTTTCAGGTTTCTCCATATCCTTTTTACGATACGCGTAACTGAACGTAATACTCCAAGTGCAGGTGTACCAAAGAATTATACAAAGTGTGAACGATGTTATCAGATTTATGTTCAAATGCTCCACCTATGAATCCAGTCAATTTATTTGTTTATTTATTTATTTATTAAGCTTCTGTACAGTGTTCAGTTTCAGATAATTTGTTATTATAGCTGCTAAGTCTTTTTCATGGTTTACCCTATCAAGCTGGACATTATTCATGTTATAACTAGCTCGTACATTTTTACTGCCAATGTTTAACACTTTGCATTTATTGATATTGAAATCCATTTGCCATGTTTGGGCCCAGTTAAACAGTTGATCAAGATCTCTCTGAATTGCCTGCCTCTGCAGTGCTGTATCTGCTCTGTTGCCTATTTTAGTATCGTCAGCAAATTTTGAAATCTTACAACATAATCCCGCATCAGTATCATTTATATATATTAAAAAAAAGAATAGGACCTAACATTGAACCCTGCTCCACTTGTAACGTTTATCCAGTCTGACTCTTTTCCATTTACTACAACTCTTTGCTTTGTCTGGTGAGCCAATCTTTTACCCACCCGAGCACACTGCTGCTGAAACCATGTGCCTTTAGCTTCTGAAGGAATCTCTTGTGTGGAACTTTGTCAAAAGCCTTTTGAAAATCGAGGTACAACATCAACAGATTTAGTCTCGTCGTACATGTTTCGTATGTTGAAAAAGTCCAACAGATTTGTGAGGCAAGAGCGATTATTTCGAAAACCATGCTGCGAGTCTTTGATGAGATTGTTTGATTCTAAGTGTTTCACAAACTTGTCTCTGATAATAGTTTCAAGCAATTTGCGCACCACTGATGTTACTAATTGGGCGGTAGTTTTCTGGTTGTGCTCTGTTGCCCATTTTGAATATTGGAATTATGTTAGCAAGCTTCCATTCATGTGGCACCTTACTGCTCTTAAGTGATAAGTTTTCAGATAAAGGCTTTGATATTTCATTCTGTAATTCCTGTAATACACGTGGAGATATTTTGTCTGGTCCTGGTGTTTTATGCTCTTTTAATTTGTTTATTGCATGTAGTACGTCGCGATCACTAAGATCATTGACCATATTGCCCTCTTCTATAGGAACTGGGGAAACTGCAGGAATCGTATGTATATTTTCTGTTGTAAATACTGATGTGAAGAAAATATTAAGATTTCTCGCCTAGTTTCACCATCAGTGTGCTCTCCATTATCTGTGACTAAGGGACCAGTTGCTGGAGTTATTACCTTTTGCTTCTCATGTAACTGAAAAATT
>NC_136991.1:1890000-1907500 GCF_032717465.1 Coenobita brevimanus
GGCTTTAAAAAAAAATGAAAACCAAAACACCGTAAAATTGCCCAAGGCTATTTTGAATAAAGAAAAAAAGAAGAAGAAAAAAAAAACTCCTACAGCCATTGCCTACAAGAAGCCGGACTAGAAAGGACCTTGAGCCGAAGGTCACTGGTCATGTGCATGTCACCTTAGGCCATCACAGTCTCTAAGTCCAGCAAGTTTGGTGTCCCCAGCATTAATCCATGGAAAATTAGTTGACATTCGGAATATCCACAAGAGTCTCAGTTTTTTACCCCAGGCGATCTCGAAGTATATATTCATTGGATTATCATACTTCGTTCAGACCTGCGGCCACCCTAGGGCTGTGTTGCAGTAAGGTGTCAGCTCTACCTTAAGCGGTTCCTGAGAAAACGTGAAGACAAGTGTGTTCCGGGTTATATCCTGTGATTCGTGGACAGACTGGCTTCATACGAGTTTTGTTGTTAAGAGAGAGTCAGAGAGAGAGAGACTTTAAGAAGCGGGCACCTGTCTCACTAAGTTGACCAGGTGTGAATGCTGTAGGCCAAAGAGTCTCTGAGGAATCGCAATTGACTTTTTAAGAAGAAAGAATAATAATAAAGAGTAATGACACCCAATAACACTGTGAGAAGTTTTAATAATAATAATAATAATACTAAAGCTTGATCATTTGGCGTACGGGACTCCAAGACAAAGAATTACAGTAATATTACAAACGGGACATTTTCTTACAATGAGATATTATGAAGGTAAATAAACAGTAAAACACATAATATTGATTCAGCGTTATCTTTGGCGTCATGCAAGGCTAGATGTGTGGTTCCTGGGTGTTTTATTGTGTGTGTGTGTGTGTGTGTGTGTGTGTGTGTGAGAGAGAGAGAGAGAGAGAGAGAACCTCCTTTGAAAGACTGCCCTTGGGTTGACGGGATGAATAATTTTCCTCATTAACTCTCTCTCTCTCTCTACCTGTGTTGCGAGGTATGTGGGAGTGTCGCGTGCTTACCTATCTACATGTTTCGTAGTATTTCTTCTTCAGCGATTTATTCCTTCCCTCTTTGTTATTTATCTTTATTTTCCCCTCCGTTTATTTGATCAGTTTTCCCCTCATTTTCCCATCAATTTTCCCCTCATTTTCCCAACACTTTTCCCCTCTCTTTCCCCTTCATTTTCCCATCTCTTTTCCTCTCATTTTCCCCTCATTTTCCCATCTATATTCCCCTCATTTTCCTCTCTCTTTCCCCTTCATTTTCCCATCTCTTTTCCTCTCATTTTCCCCTCATTTTCCTCTCTCTTTCCCCTTCATTTTCCCATCTCTTTTCCTCTCATTTTCCCCTCATTTTCCTCTCTCTTTCCCCTTCATTTCCCCATCTATTTTCCCCTCATTTTCCTATATTTTCCCATCAATTCTTCCCCTCATTATTCCATCTATTTTCCCATCCCTTTCCCCCCCCATTTTTCCTTGTATTTTTCCCTTTATTTTCCCATCAGTTTTTTCCGTTTTCCCCTTTTTCCTCTCTTTTTTCCCCTCTGTTTTCCCCACCTTTTTTTCCCGCCTACATTTTCCTCTCTGCCTTTCCCTGTTTCTCCTTCTGTGTCTCTCTCCTTCCCTCTCTTTCCCCTCTTCTTCCTTTACTCCTTTTCCTTCATCTCTCCTCTTTTTTACTCTCCTTTTTCCCCTCCTCTCTTCTCTCCATCCTTCTGTCCCTCCGTCCTTCTCTCTCACTTCCTTTTTCCCTCCTCTTTCCTTCTCTCTTCTCTCTCTCCCTCTCACTTTCCTCCCCCCCCTCCCTTACTTCTTCCTCCTCCCAGTCCTCTCTTCATCGTTATCTCCTTTCCTTCCTCCCTCCTTGCCTTCCCTCACCTTCCCTCCCTCCTCCTCCTTCTCTCTCTCTCTCTCTCGGGACTCTGAGCTTGAGAGTTAGCCCGCTAATCCTCATTGGCATTAATATTTATGTTGCTTCTCTCTCTCTCTCTCTCTCTCTCTCTCTCTCTCTAACACACACACACACACACACACACACACACACACACAGCTAATGATGCGCAAAAGAAAAAGTAATGAGATTCCTATGTGCATAAAAACAGATCATTATTATTTTCTATTTTTTTTTTTAAATTATTTCTTGTCTTTCTTGGCTGTGAGGAAGCCCATGTATAACCCTGCCCTTCTTGTGTCTTCTGGGGACGGCTGACAGTGCTTTATCAGAGTCTCATATATCTTACTCATTTCCTATCGCCTCTGCCACACCCGCGCCCACTCCAGCAGACTGAGCGCAGGATTCGGCCGTTTATTATCTCGTGAGGGGCTATTTCTGGACTACCCTGTGTTATGGCTAGGCTTTGAAGGGTAGGGCCCCGGGGCTAGGCTGGCTTGGTGCTGGATATTTAAGCTCTTCACTACAACGACGCGGAGAAAGAGAAGAAAAAAAATGAAGAGGAGGAGGAGGAGGAGGAGGAGGTAGAGAAGAAGAGTAGATAGACAGATAAGAAGAAGAGGAGGAGGAGGAAGAAGAAAAGAGATAGATAGAAAGAGATAAGGAGAGGAGGAGGAAGAAAAAAAGATTGAGAGAGAGAGGGAGAAGAAGAAGAAGAGGAGGACGAGAAGGAGGAAGGAGGAGGAGGAGGTAGAGTAGAAGAGTAGATAGATAGAAATAAGAAAAGGAGGAGGAAGAAAAAAGAGATAGATAGACAGATATAAGAAGAGGAGGAGGAAGAGAGAGAGAGAGAGAGGAGCTGCCTTGCATGAAGTAACAGGGCACATTTCCTGGTCTTTTCTTCCTTCTTTCTTCTTTTCCTCGTCTTTCCTATTCTCTCTCTCTCTCTCTCTCTCTCTTTCTCTCTCATTGTCTTAGCCTACTGTGTTTACCTTTCCCTTCTCTTCTTTCTGCTTTCCTCCTTTCACCTCTCTCTCTCTCTCTCTCTCTCTCTCTCTCTCTCTCTCATAATCCAATATTTACGGTGAGAGCAAGAGCAGTAAACTAAAGATAATTATAATATCTCTACCGAGTCTCTCCTGATTAAACCTCCTCTCTCTCTCTCTCTCTCTCTCTCTCTCTCTCTCTCTCCATCATCATCATTATCATATTATCACTATTACAAGAACAACAACAACAATTACTACTTCTACTACTACTACTACAACTACAACTACTACCACCACTACCACCACCACCACCGCCACAATGCATCTCTCCCACCACCGCCACCACCACCACCACCACCGCCACAATGCATCTCTCCCACCACCACCACCACCGCCACCACAGCTACCACAACTACCAACATTCCAGCGTGACAGGAGGAGACTTTGTGTTATTATTATTAAGGTAATTTTGACCTGCCACGCGCCTTCATATTTTGTAATGGTGGTGGTTGTGGTAGGTGTGGTAGTGGTGGTGGTAGGAATTGTGGTAGGTGGGAGGTGTTTTTGTGGTGGTGGTGGTAGTGGTGGTGGTAGGAATTGTGGTAAGTGGGAGGTGTTTTTGTGGTGGTGGTGGTAGTGGTGGTGGTAGGAATTGTGGTAGGTGGGAGGTGTTTTTGTGGTGGTGGTGGTAGTGGTGGTGGTAGGAATTGTGGTAGGTGGGAGGTGTTTTTGTGGTGGTGGTGGTAGTTGTGGTAGGTGTGGTGGTGGTGGTGGTAGGTTTGATGTTGATGGTAGTTGTGGTAGGTGTGGTGGTGGTGGTGGTAGTTGTGGTAGGTTTGATGTTGATGGTAGTTGTGGTAGGTGCGGTGGTGGTGGTGGTAGGGGTGATAGTTTTGCTAGTGAGGTGGTCGGCTGGATAGAAGGATAGGTAAGAGAAGAAGGAGGGACTGAAAAGGACTGAAAATGAATGAAAAGTAGCTGGAATGGGCTGAGAGAGAGAGAGAGAGAGAGAGAGCTGATGGGGCTAGAGAGAGGGCTAAAAAAGAGCAATACGTGAAAAAGAAATGGCCAAAAAGAGTGACATGGGGATGAAAAAATTGGCAAAAAGAGCGGGAAGTTCAAAAAAATAGTCTATAAAGAGCAATAAGGGGTAAAAAAGAGAGGGGGAAGAGAGGGAAAGAGAGAGGATAGAGGAAGGATGGGAAGGGATGAAAAAGGGATGGGAGGAGTAGGAGAGACGAGACAGGGCTTGAGTTAGAGGTGGTGGGGGGATAGGGAAGGGGTGAGGGTGAGGGAGGGGAAGACAGGGAGAGGGGAGGGGTAGGACAGAAAGGTGGGGGGAGAGGGGAAAGGAGATGGGATAGGGCAGGGAGAGGGAGTGAGGGGAAACGAAAAGGTGATAGGAGGGTTGAGGGAGGACAGAAAGAGGGAGGGAGGGGAGGAAGACAGTGAGAGGTGAGGGAGAGATGAGGGGAGGGAGAGGGAGAGGGAGGGAGGGGAGGGAGGGAGGCAGGGGTGTCATAAACGAGATGAAAAAGGCTGAGGGCTGGGCAGGAGGGGTGAGGGGAGGGGCCTGGTGTGAGAGAGAAAGAGGGAGGGGGAGAGAGAAAGAGAGAGGGAAGGGAGAGAGAGAGGGGGGGGACTGAAAGAACAAGGAGAGAGCTAGTGAAAGAGAGAGAGAGAGAGAGAGAGAAAGGGGACACGAACAGGAAAGGGCTGCGAGAATCTATAGAAAGAGCTAAAGGATACTAGAAAATTCTCAGACCATCTAGTAAGGGCTAAGGGGTCTAGAAAGGGCTGGCGGGGGGCTAAGGGGTCTAGAAAGGGCTGGCGGGGGGCTAAGGGGTCTGAAAAGGGCTAGTGGGGGGCTGGGGGGGCCTGGTAGCGAGGTGGCTGGTGCCTTGGGACAAATACTTACACAATAAATAACACTAACAGCCTACCCCCATCTCTCTCTCTCTCTCTCTCTCTCTCTTCCTTCCTTGCTTCCAGACATCCTTCCCTTCCCTCCCTTTCTCCTTCCTCCCTCTCTCATCTTATTCCTTCCTTCCTTCCTCTTTCCTCCCCTCTTTAGTAACCCCTTTCGCTCCCCACCTCCCAACCCTTCCTCCCCTTCCTTTGTCCTACCCCTCTCCCTCCCCTCCCCTCCCCCCCTCCTCTCTATATCTTCATTCTCTCCCCCCCCCTCCCTTCCCCACCCACCTTTTCTTCCCTCCGCTCCCCCAGTTCTCTCCCCCCTCCCCGCGGCTCACCCCAAAAAGGCAGTTTACGATAATTGGCCTCAAAATACCGCAACACCCGTCCTTCTTCTCAAAAAAAAAGAAAGAAAGAAAAGAGAAAAAAGAGAGAGAGGGTAGTTGAGTTTTTTCAATGTCTTCATTTTAGCTTTTCCTTTAGGCTTATAGAGGTGTGTGTGTGTGTGTGTGTGTGTGTGTGTGTGTGTGTGTGTGTGTGTGTGTGTGTGTGTGTGTGTGTGTGTGTGTGAGAGAGAGAGAGAGAGAGAGAAATTTGCTCCTTCATTGTCGGGGTATCTGGGGAAATATTTCTTCCTCACATTTTTTTAGCATTAAGAAAATAAAAGAAAAAAGAAAGTAATCCTTCTCACATTTTCCTGCCGTCAGAAAAGGGAGGATTTTTATTTATTTATTTATTTATTTTTTTTTAGTTCCTTTCGTGATGTCGAATTAGACCCACTTTGATCTCTCTCTCTCTCTCTCTCTCTCTCTCTCTCTCTCTCTCTCTCTCTCTCTCTCTCTCTCTCTCTCTCATATTTTCTATCATTATTATCTTCCTTATCTTCAACGTAATTACCATCTCCTCTCCTCTCCTCTCCTTCTCCTCCTCCTCTCCTCTCCTTTCCTCCTCCTCCTCTCCTCTCCTCTCCTCTCCTTTCCTCCTCCTCTCCTCTCCTCTCCTCTCCTTTCCTTTCCTCTCCTCTCCTCTCCTCTCCTTTCCTCCTCCTCCTCCTCTCCTCTCCTCTCCTTTCCTCCTCCTCCTCTCCTCTCCTCTCCTTTCCTCCTCCTCCTCTCCTCTCCTCTCCTTTCCTCTCCTCTCCTCTCCTCTCCTCCTCCTCTACCAAGTGCTTCCGGTTGATGAGTTTGGGTATTGTGTCGCCCGATCCAGGAGGAGGAGGAGGAGGAGGACAGAGGTGAGAGGGTGAGAGAGGAGAGAAGGAGGAGGGAAAATGAAGGGTGGGAGGAGAGGAGAGGTGAGGGAGGCGAAATGGATGATGATGATGATGATGATGAGAAAGTGATAGTGATATAATTGAGATGGTGACAGTGAAGAGATTGAATAAGATGATGATGATGATGATGGGAATGGTGATGAAAACAGTTATGGTGGAAAATGTAATGATGATGATGATGATGACAATGAAGATAGTAAGATGATGGTGATGGTGATGTAGTAAGATGACGATGATAATGATGAAGATGATGGTAATGTTGATTTTAAGAGAATGCAATAGTTTAGTGAAGATGATGGTGGTGATGGTAATGATGACGGTGAAGATGATGATGATGATGATGGTGGTGATGATGATAATGATGTTGATGATGATGATGGTGGTGATGATGATAATGATGTTGATGGTGAGGATAATGATGATGATGGTAAGGCTAATGATGTTGATAACAATGTTGATGATGATGATGGTGGTGGTGATGATGGTGATGATGATGATGATGATGGTGGTGGTGATGATAATGATGTTGATGGTGAGGATAATGATGATGATGGTAAGGCTAATGATGTTGATAACAATGTTGATGATGATGGTGGTGGTGATGATGATGATGATGGTGTTTCTCTCCCCTAACACACTATCTTTTAATAAGTGCTTCACACCTTCTCATATACTCTCTTTCCTCCCTTCCTCCACACCTGCGTCCTTCCTCCCTCCTTCCTCCCTTCTTCTTCTCTTCCTGTCTTCTTGTTTCCTCCCTTCCTCTTTCCTCCCTTCTTCTCTACTTATCTTCTTTCCTCCCTTCCTCTTTCCTTCTTTCTTCTCCCTATCGTCTTCTCTCCCTTCTTC
Source organism: Coenobita brevimanus (assembly GCF_032717465.1). NCBI lineage: Eukaryota > Metazoa > Arthropoda > Malacostraca > Decapoda > Coenobitidae > Coenobita > Coenobita brevimanus. Next base: position 1,896,894 of record NC_136991.1, read on the forward strand.
TGTCCTCCCTTCCTTTTATCCTTTATTTTTTTAAGTTGCTTTGTTGACCTCTCTCTCTCTCTCTCTCTCTCTCTCTCTCTCTCTCTCTCTCTCTCTCTCTCTCTCTCTCTCTCTCTCTCTCTCTCTCTCTCTCTCTCTCTCTCTCTCTCTCAATTTAAAGCTAACTCTCTCTTTTTTGCAGGTACGGTAAATTTTGCTGACGTTTGGTGAAGATGGAATGTGAGTATGTGAATTATTTTATTTTTATTTATTTATTACTAGATAGATACATAGAAGATAGATAGATAGAGAGAGAGAGAGAGTAGATAGACATTCACAAAGGTAGCATAAATAGATTGATAGATCGATAGATAATTGGAAAGATAGGTGATAGACATTGATAGATAAATGGTAAAGAAAGAGATAGATAAAGTAAATGAATAGATACATGGGTGGACAGGTGTATATCTATCTGTCTATCTATCTATCTACCTATTTAAATATATAGATATGAATGTAGGAATATGCTCACGAAGATTGCCCGATGGATAAATAGTGTAGATTAAATGATGAAAACTGATAGAGACCGATAGATTGGTGAATTGGCTGAGAGAGAGAGAGAGAGAGGGGGGGGGCAAGACAACTCTCACAAACACAAACACTTGTGAGAAGTCTCTCTCTCTCTCTCTCTCTCTCTCTCTCTCTCTCTCTCTCTCTCTCTCAGTCCATCTTTCCATCAGTGTAGCTGTCTGTCGATCCATCAATCTATCTGTCTGTCTGTCTATCTACCTGTCTGTTCATCTATCTATCTATCTATCTATCTATCAGTCTATTTATATCTATCTATCTGTGGTGGAGGCTCGTACTGAAAGGGTTAATCAGATTACCTGTTTGAATATCTATGTAATTATCTTTATATCTATCTGCCTCTTACCTGTCTCTTTGTCTATCTTTGTCTCTGTCTATCTATCCGTCTCTGTCTGTCTGTCTGTCTGTATCCAGTCATAAACATCTATCAATTATTTTATTATTATTATTATTATTATTATTATTATTGATTTTCTTGTTATAGGTGATGGTATTATTGATTTTTTCTCATTGTTATTATTATTATTATTATTATTATTACCTTTGTGTGTGGTATGTTTTTTAAAGAGAGAGAGAGAGAGAGAGAGAGAGAGAGAGAGAGAGACAGACAGACAGAGAGAGAGAGAGAGAGAGGGGGGGGGATAGGAGGAGGGACTGAAAGATAAGAGAGAGGAGGAGAGAAAGAGGAAATGGGGAGGGAGAAAGATGGGGAGGGAAAATAAGTGTGTGTGAGAGAGAGAGAGAGAGAGAGAGAGAGAGAGAGAGAGAGAGAGAGAGAGAGAGAGAAGGGGAGGAAAGGAGGGAGAGAAGAAAAGATTGAGGAAATGAAGGATGAATATAATGAAGGAGAAGGTAGGAGATGAAGGAAGGAGGGAGTGGGAGAAGAAGAGGGAGGGAAGGAGGGAGGAAGGAGGGAGAGAGGGAGGAAAGGATGATATAACGAATAGGTTTCATTAGCTTGGAGCAGCAATCATGGAGAGAGAGAGAGAGAGAGAGAGAGAGAGAGAGAGGAGGGGAAGAGGTAAAGAGTGGTTAGAGGGAGAGAAAGAGAGAGAGAGGGGGGGTAAAGAGTGGTTAGAGTAGGGAGGAGAGAGGGAGAGAGATTGAGAGAGGCAGGGAGAGAAATGTAATAGGGATGAAGTAAAGAGAGGCAGAGGTGGAAGGTAGGTAGGTAGGTAGAGAGAGAGAGAAAGAGAGAGGGGGGGTTCAGTGTTCCTGTTGTGGACACGAATACATCACGTCTTTATGGGAGGAGGGGGGAGGGGGGGAGGAACGAGATGGCACAATGAGAGGGAGGGAGGGAGGAAAGTAGAGAGAGAGAGAGAGAGGATGCTTGCACAGTACTTGTTTTAGTGTCTCAAAATTTTCCATCCTCTCTCTCTCTCTCTCTCTCTCTCTCTCTCTCTCTCTCTCTCTCTCTCTCTCTCGACCACTATAATAGGCTCAGTGGTCTGTGTAGTCTGTATATCTATGTAACTATCTGTCTATCTATCTATCTGTCTGTCTCCGTCTGTCTTTGTGTATGTCTGTTACCATCCATCTGTCTGTCAGTCTATCTATCTGTCTATCTATCTATCTATTTCTGTACCTGTCTATCTCTGTTCCACTATTTTATCTCCATTTTTCCCTCCCCGCTCTCCCTCTTCCCTCCAATCTTGGCCACTTTCCTCCATGCCTCAGGCTCTCACACTTAGGGAGAGTAAAGAGGGAGGGAGGGAGAAGGAGGGTAGAAATGAGGAATGGATGGATGAAGGGAGGGAGGGAGTGGGGGAGGGTGGGAGTAGGGAAATGAGAGAGAGAGAGAGAGAGAGAGAGAGAGAGAGAGAGAGAGAGAGAGAGAGAGAGAGAGAGAGAGAGGAATAAAGTGAAGGAAGGCAAGAAGGAAAAGGTAAGGAAAATGAAGAAAAGAGAAGGAAGGAAGGAAGAGAGGAGGGAAGGAAGGGGAGAAAATGCAGAACGAAGTAGGAAGGAGGATGGATGGAAGGAAGGAAGGAGGAAGGGAGTAGGGTGGAAAGGCTCAATCTGAATTTTATGATTGACAGGGTGTGTGTGTGTGTGTGAGAGAGAGAGAGAGAGAGAGAGAGAGAGAGAGAGTCCAGTCTACTGATTAATGGATTTTCTAAGTAATTAATATCAACTGTCACGCATACTCCTGTCATCATCATCATCATCACCATCATCATCATCATCTCCATCAGCAGCAGTGTCATTCATTCATGTTCATCATCTTTATTGGTATCATCATCATCATCATCATCATCATCATCATTATCATCATCATCATTATATCTACAGCTGTCATTACTGTCATCATTGTCATCACTCTCTAACATCATCATCATCACAACTATCATCATCACTACCAAATGTATTTCACACATATATCCAAGCTGCCATTCCCTATTACACACACACACACACACACACACACACACACACACACACACACACACACACACACACACACACACACACACACACACACACACACACACACACACACACACACACACACACACACACACACACACACCATCACACCCTCACCACACCCTCATCACCCCTCACCACACATCCCAAGCAGTACCCTTCAGTGGACAAGAGAGGGGTGGGGAAGGGAGTGGAGGTGGGGGCGCAGGGTGTGGGGGAGGGGAGGGGAGACTGAAAGGAATTTACTCATTAAACGATGGTGTCTGTGGTGTGGTGTTTTTGGCCAGTCCTCCTATTGTCATCACCACGTTATTGCTGTCTGGTTTTTGTGTGGTGAGTGGCGTGGTGGACAGTGCAGTGGTGGTGTGGTGTGGTGGGGAGAGAGGTGGTGTGGTGTGGTGGTGTGGAATTGTGGGGAGGAGTGGTGTGGGGAGAGGATTGGTGGTGTGGTTTGGTGATGTGGACTTGTGGGTAGAGGAGTGGTGAGGTGTGGTGTGGTGTGAAGATGTGTTGTGGTGTGGTGTGGTGATGTGGAATTGTGGAGAGAGGAGTTGTGGTGTGGTGTGTTCTGCTGTGATGTGATGGGGTGGAATTATGGAGATTCTGTCTGGTATTATTCTGCGCTTCTGTGATAGTCTGGTGTTGCGGTATATTGTAGAGAAGTGTGTTTGGATGGTGTGGTATGGCTGTTGTGGTGGTGTGATTGTATTGGTACATCCTGAAATTGTGGTAGATTTTGATAGTGTGGTGTTGTGGTGTTGTAGAGAGATGGATTGTGTGTGTGTGTGTGTGTGTGTGTGTGTGTGTGTGTGTGTGTGGCTGCTTTGCTTTATTGCCCTACTGTTTTGCTGTTGTGCTTTTGCTGGCATGATTTGGTCGTGTGTGTGTGTGTGTGTGTGTGTGTGTGTGTGTGTGTGTGTGTGTGTGTGTGTGTGTGTGTGTGTGTGTGTGTGTATTAGAATGCTGTGATACTGTGTGGTGTGGTGTGGTGGGAGAAATATGGTGTTGTGGTGTAATGAAGTGGAAAGACCCCATGGTATTATACACTGTGATGTGGCGTAGTGGAGAGGTGTGGCGATGTAGTCTGGTGTTCTGGCATTTCGTGGAGTTATACCATGGCCTGTACTACCGAATTAGCCTCTTAAACCGAGCCATGCAAATATGTGCGTTGGTCCGGGTGCATTTGGCCACGAAAGTCAGTCCAGGAGCATCCATTAGCGTTTTTGGCGAGGGCGAGCTTAATGGCTGTGTTTGTGCTTTGATCGGCGGGTTTTTCATTGTACCCCCTCCCCTCCCCGCCGACGCAATGAAAACGGAGGGTGGGATGAAAACGGGTGGTTGGTTGGTTGATTTTCTCTCTCTCTCTCTCTCTCTCTCTCTCTCTCTCTCATTTTTTATTGACCTTTAGTAGATTAAATACATATGTCGATTTTTTCTTTTTTCCTTATTGTACAGATTCTCTCTCTCTCTCTCTCTCTCTCTCTCTCTCTCTCTCTCTCTCTCTCTCTCTAGTACCATAACCCACCACAAATACCACAAACACACCACAGATACCACACAGTCACCACTTCCACTACCACACCATCACCACTGCCACAACCACCGCTACTACTATACCACTACTACTACTACCATTACAACCACAAGTTATTCCATCGCAGCTACCATTACTGCTACCACAACCACAATTGCAGGAATCAAAGCTACTACTACTGCTACTACTACCACCACACCTATCTCCACTACACCACCCGCACCCACTACTACCACAAAACCATCACCACCACCAATCACAACTGCCACCGTCATCAGCAGTACCACCACAACTACCACAACCACCACAATTCCTGATGTGGTAGTCAGTATGAACATAATTTAGGATCATTCTTAGATATTATTGAAGAGGCGAGAGGAAGAAGAGAGGATGACGGCAGGGTGACATTTGAGAGAGAGAGAGAGGGAGAGAGAGAGAGAGAGAGAGACCCAGGGGAGGTATTCGACAGTATTAAGATGGATGGGCACTGCTGTCTGTCTGTCTGTCTGTCTTCACCTCTCTTTCTCTTTCCTCTCTTTTCCCCTTCTCTCTTTCTTATTCATTCTCTCACAGTCACCCTTCTCTCTCATTCTTATTCCCCTCTTTGTATATTCTCTCTCTCTCTCTCTCTCTCTCTCTCTCTCTGTCTTGGGAAAGATCCTCGAATCATTAATTAGAGATAGGATAGTTGAATTCCTGGAAACTAATAACGTAATTAGGAACAGCCAGCATGGCTTTAGAACACGGAGATCATGCGTGACAAATTTAATTGAGTTTTACGATACACTTTTTAAAATGAATGATTGTACCAGGTCACTTGATATAATCTACTTAGACTTCCAGAAAGCCTTTGACAAAGTGCCGCATGATAAACTAATGACAAAAGTAAAATCACTTGGAATTGACGGAAATATTCATAGGTGGATACGTTGCTGGTTAAGTGAGAGAAAGCAACGAGTCGTTATAAATGGAGTAGAGTCAGACTGGGCTCCAGTGACCAGTGGTGTTCCTCAGGGATCGGTGTTGGGACCAGTCCTATTTATTATATACATTAACGATATCGATGTTGGCCTAAACAATTTCATTTCTAAATTTGTAGACGACACAAAAATCGGCAACACTATATTAACTGAAGAAGACAGAATTAGCCTCCAAAATGACCTTAATAAAATTATCAGCTGGTCAGAAAAATGGCAAATGCCCTTCAATGTAAGTAAATGTCAGGTACTGCAATGTGGGAAGAAAAACAAAAGGTATGATTACGAAATGAAGGGCCAAATCATTAGCAAGTCCTCACTAGTTAAAGATAGGCGTACTAATTTCAGACGATCTGAAATGTTCAAATCAATGTATCTCTGCCGCCAATAAAGCCAACAGGGCCCTAGGCTTCATCAAAAGACATTTTACATGTAAAAGCAAAGATATTGTAATCCCCCTATACAAAAGCATAGTCAGGCCACACTTAGAGTTTGCAGTGCAGTTTTGGGCGCCTCACCTAATTAAAGATATAGAAATACTGGAATCTGTCCAGCGTAGGGCTACCAAGTTAATCCCGTCCCTGAGGAATAAAACATACCTCGAGAGACTCAAGGAATTAAACCTATTCTCTCTTAGAAAACGGAGACTCAGGGGACAACTGATTGAATGTTTTAAGATTCTAAAAGGCTTCAGTAATACTGATTCAAGCAAGCTATTCACAGTAATTGCCGAGACTGTAACTCGAGGAAATGGTATGAAGTTGCAAGCAAGGAGGGCTAATCTTGATACAACCAAAAACTTCTTCACTTACTCTGTTGTAAGCGAATGGAATAAACTCCCTGGGAATGTGATTGAGAGTGGTACCATAAATATGTTTAAAAAGAGACTGGACATGTATCTCGACGCAATTGGTATCGTTTAATTAGGATGGAGCAATTATTGCATATTCGCGTCTGCATTCATCTGTCTATTAGACACAGACAGTATTTTAGAATATATGTAATAGATAAACATTCTATTCATCTTTTGATAAAAAAAAAAAAAAAATTGCATGCATAGAGTAAGTATGTGGCTGTATGCCCAAATTTTCCTTTTCCATATTATACTACTTTCTGTCGATCCTATAAAAATTCCTTCGGGTTTTTCATTCCTGCAAGGTATTACTTCCTCTCTTGTTTCCTGTACGGCAAATGCCGGAGGGTCTGGAGGGTGGGGGAGAGAGCCTTCTGCTGTGCTATCCTTTTCTTCTGCTCCTATGCACTATATTAGGATTAAGGCCGGACCACCTCGTAGGGACCGTAAGGTCTGTGTGGTCTGTGTATCTATGTAACTCTATGTAACTCTCTCTCTCTCTCCTTCCCACATTTTTCTCTCCATACATGCCTCCTCTCCCCTCCCCTTTCTCTCTTCCTTCCCCTTCTCCCCCTACCTCCATTACCTCTCCCTCCCTCTCATCCTCTCATTCTCCCCCTCTTCATAATTATTACCCATACCCCCGCCTCTCTCTCTCTCTCTCTCTCTCTCTCTCTCTCTCTCTCTCTCTTCCTGGTGTGGTCATCTGTCACCTCCCGACTCAGGTGTCCATTTGTGGGTTGGTAGGTAAAGCATCACCATCATCATCATCATCATCACCATCACTGTCATCCTCACCCTCATCATCACCATCATCGTCATCATCATCGTCATCATCACCACCACCACCACCTCACTCTTCCACGACTTCCACCCTTACATACTGCATACTCCCTCACTCCAACCCCCCTACCTATAAGAATAATCCACTCAAAATCAGAATTATAGTGGAGTTTGAGTGGTGGATTAGTGTGGAAGAGGGAGGGGGAGCAACTGTGGTAGTGTGGATTAGTGTGGATGATGCAGCGGCCTTGTGACTTAGATTAGTGGATAAATCGCCTGCCACAAGCTGAAAGGCCTAAGGTACTGAGATGAGCACCTTGGTTAAGCGCCCCATGATTGTGCCTCTCCCTCCTCCCTTCCCGCTTCCCCCTTTTTCCCCTCCTCATTCCCTCCTCAATTCTTTCATTCACATGTTTTCTTCCTCTCACCTCCCCCCTCCTCTCTCTCCTTCTCCCCCTCCCTCTCCCCTCCTTCCGTCCTCCTCTCCCTCTGCCCTTCGTTCTTCCTCCTCTTCTCCTCGCACTCTTCCTCCTCTTCCTTTCCTCCATCTCACTCATTCTTCCCCCCCATCTCCACCTTCCACCTCCTCCCCTCTCTCCCCTCATCTTCCCTCACTTTTTCCTCCCTCTCTCTCCTTACCCTGTCTCTCCACTATCCTTCCTCCCTCCTTTCCTCCCACCCCCTCCCCTCCCTTCAGTCTCTTTCTCCTCCCCTTCCCTCCCTCCCCCATATCATCTTCCTATTCTCTCCATCTTCTCTATTTCCGGGTTTCGTTGTGGTAGGTAACCGCAGTCTCTCTCTCTCTCTCTCTCTCTCTCTCTCTCTCTCTCTCTCTCTCTCTCTCTCTCTCACGTGAATGGGAGGGTTAACACTCTCATTTATAGTCCATTAGTTTCTGTTTATCACCACTACCATCACCATCACCACTACCACCATCACTACCATCACCACCTTCATCACTGTCATCTCCACCACCACTGCCGCTACCACCACCACTACCATCACCACCTTCATCACTACTGCCGCTATTACCATCACCACCATCACCATCACCACTACAACTGCCACTACCATCATCACTGCCATCACCACCTCACTTATCACCGCCACCACCACCTCTACCACTGCCACTGTCACCGTTACTATCATCACCACCACTACCATCACCACTACCACTGCCACTACCATCACCACCATCACCTCTACTGCAACCACCACCACCATCACCACTACCATCACCACCATCACCTCTACTGCAACCACCACCACCATCACCACTACCATCACCACTACCATCACCACCAGCTTTACCACCACCATCATCATTAATACCACGACCACTCTCCTCGTCATCATCATCATCATTATTATAGATTTATAAAGAGTGAGTGAGTGAGAGAGAGAGAGAGAGAGAGAGAGAGAGAGAGAGAGAGAGAGGCTTAATGTGCTTACCCCAACATCATGTAACTTGATCCCCACCACATGAGAGAGAAATTCGCACCAATAACGAAGAGAATGGGCGTTGCGTAACTCTGTGTAACACTACGTAATTCTATGTAACACTATGTAACGAATTCCAACCCTTTATGTGTACGTAGGGGGTAAGATTTGAGGCGTATTATCTTTAACTCTTTCTCTCTCTCTCTCTCTCTCTCTCTCTCTCTCTCTCTCTCTCTCTCTCTCCCTCCCCTTCTTAGCATCTCTTCATTTCCCTCCATTACTCCACTTTCCTCCACTTACTTCCATTCCCTCCCCTCCCTCCTCCTTCCCTCCCTTCCCTCCTGCCTTTCCTCCCTCTCTCCCTCTGCTCAACTTTCCCTCTTCCCTTTCCTCCCTTCCTTCACCCTTTCTCCTACTTTTCTTCCTCCCTTTTTGTCATCCCCTCCCTCTCCTTTCCTTTTCTCTCCATCTTCCTTCATCCCTCCCTTCGCCATTCTCTCCCTTCCTCCGTCCACTCCCCACACCCCATTGGGCTTACCCCCCCCTCATCCTCCCTCCCCTCCCCTATCCTCCATCTCATTCCTTCCCCCCTCCCCTCACCTCCCCCATCCCATCTTCACCTTTTTCCCTCCCACATTTTTCTTCCTCCATACACGCCTCTCTCTCTCTCTCTCTCTCTCTCTCTCTCTCTCTCTCTCACACACACACACACACACACACACACACACACACACACACACACACACACACACACACACCATCCTCATCTCCTTTTCTTCATCTTTTTTTTTTTCTGTTCTCTCTCACTGCCTCCTCTTCTCTCTCCCTCCTTTCCTTTCCTCCGTTATATTTTCTCCATCATCTCCTTTTACCTCTCCTTCCATCTTACTCTCCCTCCCTCCATCTTTCCTCCTGCCATCATACCCTCCCTCTCCATCTTTACTCCTTCTTCATAATGTCTTATTCTCCCTCCAACTCTCCATAACTCCTCCTCCTCCTCCTGATTCTCCTTCTCCTCCTCTTCCTAACTCTTTCTCCTTATCCTTCTAACTTTCCTTCTCCTCCTCCCCCCTCTGACTCTCTTCCTCCTAACCCCCTCCTCCTCCTCCTCCTCGTCCTCCTCCTCCTCCTCCTCCTCCTTGTAACTCCCTCTCCTTCTCCTTCTAACCCTCCTCCTCCTCCTCCTCATCATCATCATCATCATCTTTCTTCCTCCTACTTATGCACCATCTTCCTCTAAATCTTCCTCATTCACGTATACCTTCTTTCCCTAACTTATCTGTTTCTTCCTATCTTCCTTATAAACATTTAGTCTCGTATTTATGTAAGGAAGCTCCCTGACACCTCTTCCTTAGCGATTTATTTTTCGATATGGCTGGTTAGTATCCTTTTGTACGATATTTATGCAGAGTATGGCGATGTTGGTAGGACTTATGTAACAGAAGGGGACAGTAAGGTGTACTAAAAAAAATAAATCACATAGGAAAAGGTGTTAGGGAGCGTCCTTAACTTACGAGAATAGACGTCTTAGAGGCTATGTTCTTCTTTTAGCTTTTCTTAGTTCTTCCTTCCCCTGACTCTCCTTTCTTCCCTCCCACCTTATCCTTTTCTTCTGTAGACTCATACTTTTTAACTCTGCATGACTTCCCTTCTTTCAAACTCTCCATTACTTTCTTTCCCCCTCCCAAGATCATTCCCTCTCTCTAATTCGCTCCCTCTTCTGCCTTACTCTCTTCTCTCCCTCTTACTCTCTGTCCCTCCTTCATCTTAATCTCTTCTCTCCTTCTCAACTCTTTCAACCCATCCTCCATCTCTTCCTTCCCTCTCTTCTGTCCCTCCTACACATCCATACTTCCCCTCCAACTCTACGTAACTCTCCCTCCATCTTACTCTCTTCTCCCATTCACATCCCTCCTCCATCTAATTCCTCTCTCCCTGTCTCCTGTCTCCCTCCTACACATCCATACTTCCTCTCCAACTCTACTTAACTCATCCTTCATCTATCCTCTTCTCCCCATCTAAG
>NC_136991.1:1910000-1922500 GCF_032717465.1 Coenobita brevimanus
AAGGAGGGGAGGAGTGGGAGAGGGAGGGAGGGGATGGGGATGGGAAGAGTATGGGGTTTGATTGGGAGGAAAGATGGTTTGGGATGAGGGAATGGGGAGGGGAATGTGGTTTGATTGGGAAGAGGGATGTTTTGGGATGAGGGGATGGAGAGGGAGGGGGACGTGAGGGGGAGGGGAGGGAGATGGAGGGAATGCGGAGGGAGGGAAGGAGGTAGTAGAGATAACGAGAGGAAGGGAGGGGGGGGGTGGAGAGGCAGTGGAATTTATGAGGGAAGATGGGTGGGGATGGAAGGATGGGGTTGAAGGAAAGAAATGAAGGAGGGAATGGAGGAAGGATAGGTAGTGGAGAGAGCGAGGGCAAAGGAGAGGGATGGAGTAGAAAGGAGTACAAAGGAAAGCAAACAGCAACAGTCCTATTGTTCCTTTCGTGGCTGTTTAATATAGAAAAGGTTACAACTAAAAAAAAAAATCTCAGCTAAAGATGGAAGATGGTTAGGGATGGATGGATGGGGAGGGAGGAGGGGATGGAGAGAGTCAGAGATGGAGTGTGAGGGAGAGAGGGGAGGAGAGGGGCTGGGAGGGAGAAGGATGGTGGTGTATGGGGAAGGATGAAGAGGTAGAAAGAGGAATTTAAAGATGGAGTGTGGTGAAGAGGGAGATGGGAGAGACGGGTGAAGGAGAAGAGAAGGAGACGAATATGATGATGATGTTGGTGATAAAGGAAAGGAAGAAATAGAAAATAATAATAATAATAATAATAATAATGATAATAATAACAGCCTAATAGTAATAATAATAATGATAATAATAATAATAAATAATGTGAGAGAAAGAGCGGCTGTGTTTTCTTTCAACTTCTCTCTCTCTCTCTCTCTCTCTCTCTCTCTCTCTCTCTCTCTATTAGATTTAAGAAAAAGATAGGGATCCGTATGGGCTGGTAACGCAATCTCAACCTTATTTCCCCATTATCTATCTGTCTATCTATCAGTCCGCCTAGCTATTTTTAATTCTGCCTATCTGTCTGTCTGTAAGCATGTATGAATCTGTTTGTTTATATGTTTATGTATTTTCGTGTGTATTAATCTGTCTATCTGTGTCTGTCTGTCAATCTGTCTGTCTGTCCATCCTCTTCATGTTGTGCTTTTTCGTTCCTTCCGTCTTTCCTTCTTAATCCTTTCCTTCCTTCCTTCCTTCCTTTCTCATTCTTTCCTTCTTTCTTCCTTCCTTCCTTGCTTTCTTTCTCTCTTCCTTCCTTTCTTCCTGTCATTCTTTCTTTCCTTCCATCCATCCTTCCTTCTTTCCTTCCTTCCTTCCTTCCATTCTTTCTTCCTTCCTTTCATTCATTCTTTCTTTCTTTCTTTCTTCCTTCCTTCCTTCCTTCCTTTCTGTCATTCTTTCTTTCTTTCCTTCCTTCCTTTCTTCGTGAGCCTAATCTGTGGGTAAATACACACTGTTAGAGAGAGAGAGAGAGAGAGAAAGAGAGAGAGAACGAGGGAAAAAGGGAGAGGAAAGAGAAAGGGAGGTGAGGGAAGGAGAGAAGGAAGAAATGTAGGGATGAAGGAAGGAGAAGGGAGGGAGGGAGGAAAGAAGAAAAGGGTGAAGGAAGGAAACGAAATGGTAGAGGGAAGGAAAAAGGAAGGGAGGGAGGAGGAAAGAAGGAAGGAGGGAAGGGAGGAAAGCAAGAAAGGAGGAAGGAAGGGAGGAAAGAAAGAAGGAGGAGAGAAGGAAGAAAAAAAAAGGGAGAAAGGGAGAGAAAATGTGTATGATCAGGGAGGAGGAAAAAGGGAGGAAGGGAGTGAGAGGGAGGGAGGAAATTCTTCGTTATAGCCCATCTCTCTCTCTCTCTCTCTCTCTCTCTCTCTCTCCCTCCCTTTCCACTTTCTCTCCCTCCCTTCCTATTTCCTCTCACTTCTTACCCTCCCCTTCCCTCCCTCCCCTCCCCTCCCCCCCCCTCGGCTCATCATTGCAGAAAAATTTGATGATCTTTATGAGGAACGTTTTACCCTCCCCTCCCCCTCCTCCCTCTTTCCCCTCCCCTCCCCTCCCCCTCCTCCCTCTTTCCTCTCCCCCCTCCTCCCTCTTTCCTTGTTTCCCCCTCCCCTTCCTATTCTCCCTACCCACACTCCTTCCTCGCCCTATTCCTCCTCTCTCTCCCTCCCCTCCCCCTCCCCTCTTCCCCTACCTTTATTACCTATCTTCACAGCCTCCCTTCTTTCCCTCCCTCTCCGTCCTTCCTCTCTTCCTTTCCCTCCCTTCTATTTCCTCCTCCTCCTCTTTCTCTCCCCCCTTCCCCTCCCCCCTCCCCTATTTATCAGTTCAGTTCCCATTCTCTCCTCCCTTTTCCTCTGTCCCTCCTCCCTCCCCCTCCCCCTCCCCCTCTCTCACCCTCACCCCCTCCTTCCCCTCACCTATCCATCAATCGTCTTTCTCCCTCCCCTCTCCTTCCTACCTCCCTTACCCTCCCCTTTCCTCCTCCATCCCTCCATTCTCTCCCTCCTTCCTTCTCTCCCTTCCTCTCTCCGTTCTCCCTCCTTCCCCATTCCCTCTTCTTTCCTTCCCTCCCTTCCTCCTTCCTTTTCTTCATTTTGGTTTCCCTCCTTCACTGTCTCCCTCTCCTCCTCCACCCCCATTCTCTTCCGTTCCTTATTACCTCCCTCCCTCCTTCCCTGTCCTCTCTCTCTCTCTCTCTCTCTCTCTCTCTCTCTCTCTCTCTCCCCCTGTGGAAGATGAAATAAAAAAAAGCTAAATGTGACAAAGTAGCCCATTCTCTCTCTCTCTCTCTCTCTCTCTCTCTCTCTCTCTCTCTCTCTCTCTCTCTCTCCACCCCGCCTCATCCTCATCCTTCTTTATTTATATGATTTTCCTGTGCCTATATCTGTGTCTTTCTGTCTATCTATCTGTCTATCTATCAGTCCATGTCTGTATCTATCTGTCTATCCATTTGTATATCTGTCCGTCCATTCTATCATATACATTCCTATCTTTATCTGTCTACTTACTTACTTACCTACCTACCTATCTGTCTATCTATCTATCTGTCTATCTATCTGTCTGCCCTCCCCCCGCATCATCGCCTTCTTCCCTATCATTATTTATATTATTTTTCACCGAATGGGAGAATTTCTGCTCTCACATGCAAAAGACGATGGAGGGAAGGAGGGAGGGAGGGAAGGAAGGAGGGAGGGAAGGAGGGAAGAAAGGAAGGAAGGAAGAATGAAAGGAAGGAAGAAAGAATGAAAGGAAGGAAGGAAGGAAGGAAGAAAGAATGAAAGGAAGGAAGGAAGGAGGAAAGGTAGGGGTGGACTGGAAGAGAGATGGGGGGGGGAGGAAAGGATGGAGGGAGGGAGGAAAGGTAGGGGTGAAATGGGAGAGAGATGGGGGAGAAAAGACGGGTAAGAGGGAAAAAATGGTGGGAGGGAGAGAAGGAGAAAGGGAGGGAGGTGGGAGGAAATGAGGGAGGGAGGGAGGGAAAGAGGAAAGGTAGGGGTGGAAGGGAAGAGAGATGGGGGGGGGAGAAGAGAAAGGAGGGAGGGAAAGAAGGAAGGAGTGGAAAATAAAAAATGAGTAGGAGGAGGGAGCGTAGAAGGAACTGAAGGAAGGAGGAAGGAAAGGAGGGAAGGCATGAAAAGTACAGGAAAATATAAATGGAGAGAAGGAATGCTTGAAGGAAGGAGAGAGAGAGAGAGAATGAGAAAGAGAGTAAGGAGGAAGTGCATGGGAAGGAAGGAGAAAGAAAAGGGCTGTGAGACATGAAAGGAAGGAAGGAAGGTGGAGAGATTATGGAAGGAAGGAAAGGAGGCAAAGAAAGAAGGAAAGAGAGGAAGAAAGAGAATGGAAGGAGATAGAGAAAGGAGGGAGAGTTGGAGGAAGGAAGGGAAAGAGAGAGAGAGAGGGAGAGAGAGAGAGAGAGAGAGAGAGAGAGAGAGAGAGAGAGAGAGAGAGAGAGAGAGAGAGAGAGAGAGAGAAAAGAAGGGTGAGACACTTAAGGGAGGTGAATGAGGTACAGGGGTCGATGAGAGAGAGAGAGAGAGAGAGAGAGAGAGAGAGAGAGAGAGAGAACCATCGAGTGACAGAACAGATAGATTTATATAGATAGATAAAGGCATTATTGTAATTTTATTATTATTTTTATTTTTATTGTTATTATTATTTTTATTATTATTATGAGAATGATGATGGTGATAATAATAATAATGGTAATAGTATAAATAATGATGATAATAATAATAATAATAATAATAATAGTAATAATAATAAAAACAACAATAACAAAACTAAAGAATATAAAATCAAATAGATAGATAGATAGATAGAATGAAAATACAAAAATATTCCCATAGATAGAAATAGAGAATAGCCAAGTAGATAAATGCATGATAGATAATTAGAAGCGATAGATAGAAGGGATAGACCGATAGATAGAGCAATAGATGTCCTTGGATGAGGCGTCTATGAGAGAGAGAGAGAGAGAGAGAGAGAGATGGAGGAGGAGGAGAGGAGGGGAATGTAGGGAGAGAGAAAAGGATAGTGTTATTTGTAATGCGAGAGAGAGAGAGAGAGAGAGAGAGAGAGAGAGAGAGAGAGAGTCATAAACATGGTGTCTATGAGGTAGGGAGGCTGGGGATGGTGGTGAGAGAGAGAGAGAGAGAGAGAGAGAGAGAGAGAGAGAGAGAGAGAGAGAGAGAGAGAGAGAGATGTGCAGTGAAGAAAAGAGTAGAGAAAGAAAAAGAATGTAGGGGAAGAAGTAGAGAGAGAGAGAGAGAGAGAGAGAGAGAGATGCAATGAAGAAAAAGAATAGAGAAAGAAAAAGGAAGTGAGGGAAAAAGTAGAGAAGAGAGAGAGAGCAACAAAGAAAGAGAGGGTGAGAGTTGGTGAGAGGGAGGGTGACAGGCCAGAGTTATGTGTATGAGAGAGAGAGAGAGAGAGAGAGAGAGAGAGAGAGAGAGAGAGAGAGAGAGAGAAGAGTAAAAACACGACTGAAAATACTGGAGAGAGAGAGAGAGAGAGAGAGAGAGAGAGAGAGAGAGAAGGGTAAAAACACAACTGAAAATACTGGAGAGAGAGAGAGAGAGAGAGAGAGAGAGAGAGAGAGAGAGAGAGAGAGAAGGGTAAAAACACAACTGAAAATACAGGAGAGAGAGAGAGAGAGAGAGAGAGAGAGAGAGAGGTGGTGTCTGGAACAAGATATTAATTGGGATCAAATTGATGGCCCTCGGAGGGAAAAGGGGAGGGAGGGAGGGAGGATAGGGGAGGGGAGGGAGGAAAGGGAAGAGGAGGAGGGAAGGAGTGGACGGAGGGAGTCAGCGAGTGGAAGAGAAAAGTGAGGAGATAGGGAGAGAGAGAGAGAGAAGAGAGAGATGACTAGCAGGAATATGAATATGACTTTTATGGGGAGGGAGAGAAGGTAGGGAGAGAATAGAGATGGAGGAAGGGAGGGAAGGAGGGAGGAAGGAGAGAGGGCGACAGAATAGAGAGAGAGGGGGGGGAGGGAGAGTGAAGTAAATAAAGAGAGAGAGAATGGAGGGAAAAGGAGGTAGGAAAGAGAGGAGTGAAAATATTAATGAAGGAGAGAGAGAGAGAGAGAGATGGACCCGTATTGTCTTCTGATAATGAAGCTCCCTAACACATTTTCCTAAGTGATTTATTTTTCTTACTGCCCCATTCTGTGATATAAATCCTTCCAATATCGCCATCCTCTGCATAAATAACGTACTGTTGGATATAAACCAGCTATATCCAAAAGTAAATCGCTAAGGAAGAGGTGTTAGGGAGCTTCCTTAACTGACGAGAATACGAGCCGAGATATGGATGGAAGACTGTGCCATCTATTGTGTGAGTGGATGATAGACTGATATCTATTTTATGAGTGGATAGTAGACTCTGGTATCTGTTTGAAGTGTGGATATTAGACTGTGGTATCTATTTTATGAATGGATGGTAGACTGATATCTATTTTATGAGTGGATGGTAGACTGATATCTATTTTATGAGTGGATGGTAGACTGATAACTATTTTATGAGTGGATGGTAGACTGATATCTATTTTATGAGTGGATGGTAGACTGATATCTATTTTATGAGTGGATGGTAGACTGATAACTATTTTATGAGTGGATGGTAGACTGATATCTATTTTATGAGTGGATGGTAGACTGATATCTATTTCATGAGTGGATGGTAGACTGATATCAATTTTATGAGTGGATGGTAGACTGTGGTACTAGTACTACTACAAGTATTACTACTACTACTACTACTGCTATTATTACTATTACTCTTACTGCTACTACTACTACTACTGCTATTATTATTATTATTATTATTATTATTATTATTATTATTATTATTATTATTTGGAAGGGTGTGTGAAAGGAGGAATTTGAAAGTAAATGAGAATAAGAGTAAAGTGATGAAGTGTACGAGGTTGATAGATGGTAGGGGGATGAATATAGTTTTGAATGGTGAGTTGCTTGAGGAGGTAGATTGTTTTAAATATCTAGGGTCACATGTTGCTGTGGATGGAAGAATAGATGCAGAAGTGAAGTTTAGAATAAAAGAAGTAGGAAAGGTGCTGGGAGGAATGAAAAAAGTGTTTAAATGTCGTTCGCTTAGAATGGATGTAAAGAGAAGGCTGTATGAGGGTGTTGTGGTACCGACTGCATTATATGGGGCTGAAACATGGAATATGGGTGTAGCAGAGAGGAAAAGTTTGAATGTAATGGAGATGAGGTGTCTGAGGAGTATGTGTGGAGTGACGCGTATGGATCAGGTGCGAAATGATGAAGTGCGAAGGAGAACTGGAGTTGTTCAGGAGATGGCTGGTAGAGTTGAGCAGAGGGTGTTGCGATGGTTTGGGCATATGGAGAGAATGGATAATGAGCGATTGGTGAAAAAGATAACTAGATCTGATGTGAGAGGTGTAAGGCTGAGAGGAAGACCACGAATAGGATGGATGGATAGTGTGAAGAGAGCGCTGGATGCGAGAGGGATGTCTGTTGAGCAAGGAAGAGTGGCTGTGCGTGACAGAAATAAATGGAGAGAAATTGTGAATGAATAAGTGATGACGCAGCCCTGAGGGGATATTCTCCCGCATTTGGTCTGATCAGCTAGTCAGGTCAGGTGCGGGTAAGGGGATGGGTATGTTATGATGTGGCAGGGGTAAACCAGTTCTGCTGTCCGGCCCTGCTGCGGATGTCACTGATTGCATTGCGCAGTTGACCCTTGTGCGGTGTGGTGCGGTGAGGATCTGTCCGTTCTCCCCTTTGGGGCTAAGATGTGAATGAATGTGTTTAAATGGATGAGTAAATGGAGAGTGTGTCGTCCTGTCTCGGCTACCTCCCTTTCCTTGGGGGAAGCAGCCTAGGTATATAGATAGATAGATAGATTATTATTATTATTTTATATCATCATCATCGTCGTCGTCGTCATCAGAATAGATATAATATCTAGAATGTTAGACTAAATAATATTTTAGAAAGTCTACCATCCACTCATCAAATAGATATCACGGTCTACCATCCACTCATAAAATGGATATCACAGTCTACCATCCAATCATAAAATAGATATTACAATCTACCATCAACACAAAATAGATATCACAGCCTATCATCCACTCATAAAATAGATATCACAGTCTACCATCCACTCATAAAATAGATATCACAGCCTACCATCTACTCAAAATAGATATCACAGTCTACCATCCACTCATAAAATAGATATCACAGTCTACCATCCACTCATAAAATAGATATCACAGCCTACCATTAACTCTCCCCCTCTTACTGACTCCCTTCAACCTCTGTCTCTTCGCCGCACTGTTGCATCTTTATCTCTTTTCTGTCGCTACTTCAATGGTCACTGTTCCTCTGAACTGTCTGCTTGCATCCCTCCACCGCTACGGAGGACACGTAGCACCAGTCTAGCAGCACTCATCCCTTCTCTCTCCAACTCAAATGCAAGAGTTAACCGTTACTCCCAGTCCTTCATTTATGCAACAGGTCAACTCTGGAACTGTCTGTATTTCTGCTTCCTATGATCTCCAGTCTTTCAAACGCAGTGTGTCCAGGCATCTCGAAATAAATGGATCTTGAATTTGGCTCTCTCTTGTATTTTGTTTTTCTCTTGGAAGGAACAGTTTTGCTGGCTCATTGCCTTTGGTTCCTTCTTCCTCACAAAAAAACAAAAAACAAAATAGACGTCAGTCTACCATCCACTCATAAAATAGATATCACAGTCAACCATCCACTCACAAAATAGATATCACAGTCTACCATCCACTCATAAAATAGATATCACAGTCTACCATCCACTCATAAAATAGATATCACAGTCTACCATCCACTCATAAAATAGATATCAAAATGGAAAACTAGGCAGAGAATTTCGCCTATTTCCTCATTATCTTCGTTCATTTTCCCTTCACCTCAGTGCCGGGAGAGAGAGAGAGACTGATAATAATAATAATAATAATAATGATAGGAAAAAGGAGGAGGAGAAGAACAAGAAGTATACCTAGAACTTTGGAGAGAGAGAGAGAGAGAGAGAAAGAGAGAGAGGGAGGGGGGGAGGGAGGGAGGAAGACGGGGGGGGGGCTCCAGATTGCTGCTTTCTGCCACACTGCCTCCATTTCCGATTGTTTGGGGGGGAGGGGGGAGGAAAAGTAGGGAGGGAGGGAGGGAACTAGAGAGGGGAGGGAGGGAGGGAGGAAGGAAACTAGGGAGGGGAGGGAGGGAGGGAGGAAGGAAACTAGGGAGAGGGAGGGAGGGAGGAAACCAAGGAAAGGGAGGGTGGAGGAAACCAGGGAAAGGGAGGTATAGGATTGATAGATAGACAGGTAGATTGATTGATAGATTGTTTGTCTATGTATCCCTCTCTCTCTCTCTCTCTCTCTCTCTCTCTCTCTCTCTCTCTCTCTCTCTCTCTCTCTCTCTCTTACTGTCATCCAATTCTTCAGTACCGTCTCAGGCACGTAGGGTCCCGGGGCTAGGCAAATCCAGACACTTAATACTAGATGCACCAGTTATTCTTCCCTGAGTAGCAAATCGTAGGCAATAAAGCTGAATCAACCCTCTTACTTAAACCCTGAGGCACCAAATCGAAGCCGGAGATCGAAACCGTGGCCACCCAAACAGCAGAGAGAGAGACAGACAGACAGACAGAATTGGAAGTGAGAGAAATGAAGAAGGAAATTGGGAAAGTTTGGAGAGAGAGAGAGAGAGAGAGAGAGAGAGAGAGAGAGAGAGAAAGAAATTGGAAGTGAGAGGAATGAAGAAGGAAATTGGGAAAGTTTGGAGAGAGAGAGAGAGAGAGAGAGAGAGAGAGAGAGAGAGAGATGAAAAAGATAATAGATGGAGGGAATTTAGGGAGACAGGAAGGTAGGTAGGTAGCAAGGGGGTAGGGAGGGAGGGAAGAGAGAGAGAGGGAGGGAAAGGGAGAGGGAAGATGGAAAGATGAGCGAGGGAGAAGGGGAGAGAGGAGGGGAGGGAGGAAAGGAGGTAAGGGGAGGGGGTGGAAGGAGAGAGGAGGGGAGTAGGTGGAAAGGGAGGAGAGAGGAGGGGGTGGGAGGTAAGGAGGAAAGGGGAGGGGGTGGAAGGAGAGAGGAGGGGTAGGGAAGGGAGGGGGTGGAAGGGGAGGGGAGGGGAGGGGGAGGGGGGTATGACAGTGTCTGAAATTGGATGAGGAATAGTGAGTTATTTTTGACCAGCGTCCGGTTGTAGGCCTAGAGAGAGAGAGAGAGAGAGAGAATACTGTAAATATATCTTCATTGTGTCCATTTCACTCTTTCTGTTGCTGAGAGAGAGAGAGAGAGAGAGAGAGAGAGAGAGAGAGAGAGACAGGCAGACAGGTAGGCAGGCAGACAGGGAGACAGAAGAGAGAGAGAGAGAGAGAGAGAGACACACACACACACACACACACACACACACACACACACACACACACACACACACACACACACACACACACACACACAGAAATGCAAACACGAAGACAAACAGACACAATAATATCAACATCCCTCTATTTCCTCCTTTCCATGTCCTTATTCCCACGCCTTATATTTCTTCATCTTGACCTTCTCCTCAGGTATACGAGGTCACGTGTGTGGGGGGGGTCACAGCAAAGGTCAGGTCACACTAAAAGGTCAACTCTGCGATGCTCTGACCTCCTCAAACACGTCCTTAAGTTGACCCAAAGACACGTCAAGAAAATAAAAGAAAATAATATGATGTAATGTTTTGTTTTGATTCGCGTTTTCTATGCGATAAGGACTCTTGTTTTTTACTTATAAGACAAGAAGAGAGAGAGAGAGAGAGAGAGAGATGAAAAGGATAATAGATGGAGGGAGTTTAGGGAGACAGGTAGGTAGCAAGGAGGGGAGGGAGGAAAGTAGAAAGGGAAGAGGAAAGAGAGAGAGAGAGGGTTAAATTCCTTCAGTATTTTATTTATTTATTTATTTATTTATTAACTTCTGTGGTCTCCATGCGAATTCGATCTTGCTTTGTTTTGAGTGATTTTTATTACATTAAATTTACACACACACACACACATACACACACACTCACTCACACACACACACACACACACACACACACACACACACACACACACACACACACACACACACACACTCTCTCTCTCTCTCTCTCTCATGAATGAATGTTGCAAATTTAAATCTTCGCCAGGGAGATTATTCACTGGGGAGATTATTCATTAGGGAGATTATTCACTAGGGAGATTATTCATTGGGGAGATTATTTATTAGGGAGATTATTTATGAGGGAGATTATTCACCAGGGAGATTATTCATGAGGGAGATTATTCACCAGGGAGATTATTTATTGGGGAGATTATTCATGAGGGAGATTATTCACCAGGGAGATTATTCACCAGGGAGATTATTCACTAGGGAGATTATTGATTGGGGAGATTATTTATTAGGGAGATTATTGATTGGGGAGATTATTCATGAGGGAGATTATTCACTAGGGAGATTATTTACCAGGGAGATTAATTATTAGGGAGATTATTCATGAGGGAGTTGAATAATTTAATGGGATGGTAGGGAATGGGTTGATTTTTTTACCTCTTGTTATTCATTATTATTATCTTATTCATTGTCTATCTATCTATCTATTGCCAGACGCCTTAATCCCTGATACGGGGTGGCCACAAACAAATCGCCTCCACGTCACCCTGTCCCACTCCATTTCACTGCCCTGCTCCCAGTCCACGCCCCCCTCTCTCATATTTTACATTTATTTATTTATTTATTCATTATTTTCCTTTATTGTGCAGGTAAGAGGTGATAAAGGTGAGCCTGGAATTACCTGGGTCTACGGTAAAGGTGTGAGAGAGAGAGAGAGAGAGAGAGAGAGAGAGAGAGAGAGAGAGAGAGAGAGAGAGAGAGCTGCATCCGGTAAAGTTTGCTATATCGCTTTTCCATCCTCCGTACCTTTCATCTCTCTCTCTCTCTCTCTCTCTCCCTTGCGTTCATCCCTCGATTTTTTCTCCATTAATCCTCCTCTTCCTCCTCCTCCCCTGATCCTCTCTCTCTCTCTCTCTCTCTCTCTCTCTCTCTCTCATTTCCTTTCTTCCTTTATCCCTTCCTCTCTCTCTTCCTCCGTTTCTCTCAATATTCACTTTTTTCTTTATGTGGTCTTTATCAATCTCTCTCTCTCTCTCTCTCTCTCTCTCTCTCTCTCTCTCTCTCCCTCTCCCACCCCCCTTTCTTCCTCCTCCTTCCAATTATTTATATCTTCTTCCTTCCTTCTGCATTCTTCTTCTTCTTCTGATTATTATTATTATTATTATTATTATTATATTATTATTATTATTATTATTATTGTTATTATTATTATTATTATTATTATTATTATTATTGTTTTCATTCTCTACTCAATTTCTCCTAATTTTTCTTTCTTTCTTTATTCTCTTAGTCTCCACCTTTATTACCTTCCTCCTCTTCCTCCTCCTCCTCCTTTTCCTCGCGTTTTATTGTCCTTTCTCTCCTTCGTTTCTCTCCCCCTCCCCTCCTCCTCTAATCCCTCCCCTCCCCTCCCCTCCCCCCAGTGATGACAGGGGATGCCGCCCCCCAATGCTATTTTCCACTCCACTGAGGCTAGGGAGTTTGGGACCCCCGCCCCCCTCCTCTCTCTCTCTCTCTCTCTCTCTCTCTCTCTCTCTCTCTCTCACTTGCCATCCATCTTCCTTCCCCCTTTTCACCATCTTCATTGCTTCCTTCCTTCCCATCTTCCTCTCCCTCTCTCCCTCCCTCTCAGTGTTTCATCAGTTTTCCTCGCACCCTATCCAGCTCTCCCTCTCCCTTTCCACCCTCTTCATCCTTCCTCCCTTTATTCCTCTGTTTCTCCCTTTTTATCCCATCTTCATCAACTGTCTCTCATTCTCCCTTCATCTTATCTCCTCCCTTCTCCATCAATCCTTCCTTCCCTCCTTACTCTCCCTTTGTTCCTCTTCATCTCTTTCTTCCTCCCTTC
>NC_136991.1:1937500-1940000 GCF_032717465.1 Coenobita brevimanus
CGCGTTTTTTTTTTTTTTTTTTTTTTTAAGAGGTTTCCCCGATAGGCCTATTCCTCTTCTCTTACAGCATGTAAGAAATTATCATGAATCCTCCTCATCAGAAGAGGTGAGAGTGATTTTCTTGGGAGACGTAAACTCTGGAGAGTTGTTTTCTTCATTATCTCTTGCTTCTCTGCGTATTGCTTCAATCCTGCTCTTGCTAAGTCCTGTTGCTGCAGCTGTTCGATGAATTGCCCTTGACACATCATCGAAAATTCCTCCGTACTGCTTCTCCTGCAGAAAATACTGGCTTACGTTGAAGGCCATTTCTTTGGTTTGACTATGTAGATGCGAGCGAGTTGGCGTAGCTGCCATTGTGTCTGCATCAACATAGAAAGTGAATAGTGGAAGCACCTGACAGAAGCTTAAATCTCCCTCCAATGGATTAACTCCCAGTATGGGCCTGGTGTTGCCGCTCGTGAGTGTTTTAACTTATTTATTTCTATTAAGAAAATAGCGTATGTTCTACTGATTCCTTCAAATTATATTATAAACGTAATTGTTACATTACTTACCCAACTTAGAACTACCGTGAAAGTCGGTAAAAGTAACTACATATTTTTCAGCACCACTGTAAAATATGTATGCCACGTTTCTTTATTGATGTACAAGAGCCATATGCATTACACGTTTACCTTCCTTTGATATGCTAGAATACTTACGTTTATATTGTATTAGTATGTGTGTACCTGTCTGTGATGCCTATTACATATATAACAGAATCTACTCATCGCTCGTTTAAGAAGTATGGCATGGCTGCACCCAGCGCCAGACTCCACCCAAACCTGGGTTTAAGATTGGTGAGACTATAGCTTTGTGTCACTTGTGGTTTTGCATTTTGGCTGACACAGCCCACATTATAGCAGTGATGTAAATAATCTAAATAATAAAGTCAAGCTGTGTATGTGTGTGTCTGTCTGAGCGTTTGTTCCCTGTTTTATCACGAGAATGGTAATAGATATCAACCTAATTGTTTTTGCATTAGGTCAGGGTAAGTCCAGGGAGTGTCAGAAATATACAAAAAAAAAAAAACTTGGCAATCGCGTGCGACGAGACGGCGTGAAATAGTATAAAGTCGCGACACGCGAATATATGCGAAAACAATTTTTTCGACTTTTTGGTCAGAATTGGTCACCCTGGGTTCAGTAACGGTATGGAAACAGATAATGGCACCTGTAAACATTTTGTGATGGAAAGGCTGTTAGTCCCGCTGATTTTTGCGAGCAGTCACTAGTAAATAATAATGGACCCAGGACTGGACCCTGAGACACTGCACCTGTACCCGATGTCCAGTCAGAGGTACCATTAACCACCACTCAAACACCACTCAGTCAGTTAACCACCACTCAAGCACCACTCAGTCAGTTAACCACCACTCAAGCACCACTCAGTCAACCTGTTCTTTGTTGACGCACCTGGTTATATACAAATTCCCAGTGCATAATTTTTTTCTCTGCCATTAATATTCTGTGACGTAGGCTACAATATCAAATGCCTTTGGAAGTTTAAATAAAGAATGCTAATTGCCTGGAACTAGTCTTGTTGAGAGATATGCAATGGAAGAATTCAGATTGGTTAAATACGAATGATTCTGCCTGACATATTGCGAAAATTGTTGTTTTCTAGATGGTGTGTAATCCTGTTTGCAACACTGTCTTCCGTGATCTTCCCCGTCACTGATGTAAGGCTGAGAGAGAGAGAGAGAGGGCGAGAGAGAGAGAGAGAGAATAGGTAATACAGTCCTTGTTTTTAAGTGGTATTATATTGTATGTGTGTGTGTGTGTGTGTGTGTGTGTGTGTGTGTGAGAGAGAGAGAGAGAGAGAACAAAAGGCTCTCTTCCCACCCATCGTCCCCTCCGGGTTAGATTGGGGGGGGGAGAGAAACCAGACTGACGATAGAGATGCGTATTCAAATTGGCTGGGGGAGGAGGAAGGGAGGGAGGGGAGGGGGGAGAGGGAGAAGATAATATTAGACTTGTGCATTAGGCAAGTTGTCCTGTACGAAGCCGGCAGGAATAAGTGAGAAGGACCACCGTAAAATAATAATAATAATAATAAATAATAATAATGGTAATGTTTTAACAGTAGTAGTAGTAAT
This sequence comes from Coenobita brevimanus, assembly GCF_032717465.1. Classification (NCBI taxonomy): domain Eukaryota; kingdom Metazoa; phylum Arthropoda; class Malacostraca; order Decapoda; family Coenobitidae; genus Coenobita; species Coenobita brevimanus. Next base: position 1,939,638 of record NC_136991.1, read on the forward strand.
ATTAATATTATATGAATAGTTGTAGTAGTAGTTGTAATGATATTAGTAGTAGCAGGAGCAACAGCAGTTTACGTGTGTTTTTGTACATGTGTGTGTCTGTACCAAGGCCAGTCACCTGTTTTGGTAACGTGAGACAAAGAATTCGTCTTCCTTTTGGGGTTGGCTCAATTTTAAGGTAGGTAGGTAGGGAGGTAGGTAGGTAGGTAGGTAGGTAAGGGGGTAGAGAATATGAAATTGAGGTAGGGAGGGAGGGAGAATAGAGAAGGAGGGAGGGTATAGAAGATGGGAGGAAAGGAGGAAAAAAATAGAACGTGTTCTTCCTCGTCTCCATCTTCTCTCTCCCTCCCTTTTCTTCCTTCATTT
>NC_136991.1:1942500-1945000 GCF_032717465.1 Coenobita brevimanus
TCTTTACTCCTGCACAGTTGTTGACTTTATACACGGGTTTTATTTGCCACTGTTTAGAGAACACCTCTCATGTGTGGGGAGGCTCCCCACATACAGTTCTTCGTAATAGGGTGGAGTCAAAGGCTATTGGTCTCATCAACTCTCTCCCTCTTACTGGCTCCCTTCAACCTTTCTCTCTTCGCCGCACTGTTGCCTCTTTATCTCTTTTCTATCGCTGCTTCAGTGGTCACTGCTCCTCTGAACTGTCTGCTTACATCCCCCCACCTCTACGACCGGCGCGTAGCACCCGTCTAGCAGCAAACTCTCATCCCTTTTCTGTCCAACTCTAATGCAAGAGTTAACCGTTACTCTCAGTCCTTCATTTATGCAACAGGTCAGCTCTGGAACTGTCCCCCTCTGTCTGTATTTCCTACTTCCTATAATCTCCCGTCTTTCAAACGCAGTGTCCAGGCATCTCGAAATGATGGGTCATGAATATGGCTCCCTTTTGTATAGTTTTTGTTTCTTTCTTGGAAGGAACGTTAATGCGGCCTCTGCCTTTGGTTCCTTCTTCCTCGCATTAAAAAAAAAAAAAAAAAAAAAACATACATACTTTTAAGCATACATAAAAGTGACAACGGACACGATTATAATTTTGCGTACATGTGCAGGTGGGGAGGGGAGGAGGGAGGGGAGGGGGAGGGGAGGTCAGAGGTGAAGGTCAGTCACACACCGGTCCACCTTGAAGTACACACAGACGTACACAGCCAAAAGTTTACACACCTGCATATTCCAGTACGCAGACACTGAACCCCACATGAGCCCGTACACACACACACACACACACACACACACACACACACACACACACACACACACACACACACACACACACACACACACACTCACATATACACACACAATCAGCAGCTTATGACGTGCACATGGTAAAAATACACACACATGTACACATACTCTTAAGTGGATGAGTAGTTATGTCGATTTTTAAGGACAGATAGATAGATAGATAGATAAATAAGTAGAAATTCATAGGTAAGCAGACATAAATAGATAGATAAACAGAAACAGACAGTAGACATGAAAACAGTAGATAGATAGATAGATAGACAGATAGATAACACTTATTAGCAGGTGATCACATTGACACAAAAAAAACAAAAACAATCCAACCAACAATCAAATAAACAAATAAATGAAAGACAGGTAATCAAGGAGGAGTATGGTTAGACAGACAGACAGACAAATGACTCCTTCAGGTTCATCTGTCCCTCTCGTCGCGGGGGGTACGCCCTTGTGGGGAGAGAGAGAGAGAGAGATAGTGGGAGGGGAAGGGAGGGCGAGAGTTAGTGGGAGGGGAAGGGAGGAAGAGAGATAATGGGAGGGGAAGGGAGGGAGAGAGAGATAGTGGGAGGGACAGGGAGGGAAAGAGATAGTGGGAGGGACAGGGAGGGAAAGAGATAGTGGGAGGGACAGGGAGGGAAAGAGATAGTGGGAGGGAAAGAGATAGTGGGAGGGAAAGAGATAGTGGGAGGGACAGGGAGGGAAAGAGATAGTGGGAGGGACAGGGAGGGAGAGAGAGAGTGGGAGGGGAAGGGAGGGAGAGAGATAGTGGGAGGGGAAGGGAGGGAGAGAGTTAGTGGGAGGGGAAGGGAGGGAGAGAGATAGTGGGAGGGGAAGGGAGCGAGAGAGATAGTGGGAGGGGAAGGGAGGGAGAGAGTTAGTGGGAGGGGAAGGGAGGGAGAGAGATAGTGGGAGGGGAAGGGAGGGAGAGAGATAGTGGGAGGGGAAGGGAGGGAGAGAGTTAGTGGGAGGGGAAGGGAGGGAGAGAGTTAGTGGGAGGGGAAGGGAGGGAGAGAGAGAGTGGGAGGGGAAGGGAGGGAGAGAGATAGTGGGAGGGGAAGGGAGGGAGAGAGATAGTGGGAGGGGAAGGGAGGGAGAGAGATAGTGGGAGGGGAAGGGAGCGAGAGAGAGAGTGGGAGGGGAAGGGAGGGAGAGAGAGAGTGGGAGGGGAAGAGAGCGAGAGAGATAGTGGGAGGGGGAGGGCGAGAGTTAGTGGGAGGGGAAGGGAGCGAGAGAGATAGTGGGAGGGGGAGGGCGAGAGTTAGTGGGAGGGGAAGGGAGGGAGAGAGATAGTGGGAGGGGAAGGGAGCGAGAGAGATAGTGGGAGGGGAAGGGAGCGAGAGAGATAGTGGGAGGGGGAGGGAGGGAGGGAGATAGTGGGAGGGGAAGGGAGGGAGAGAGATAGTGGGAGGGGAAGGGAGGGAGAGAGATAGTGGGAGGGGAAGGGAGAGAAAGAGATAGTGGGAGGGGAAGGGAGGTAAGAGTAGGGAGGATGAAGGAGGGGAAAAGAGGTAGTGGGAGGGAAGTGAACAGGAGGAAGAGGATAGGGAGGGGGGGAAGGAGAAGGAGGGGAAAGGGAGAGAGGGAGGAAGGGAGAGGGATTAGAGAGGAAGGAAGGAGGGGAAAGGAAGATGGGAGAGGGAGGGGGTGAAGGAGAGAG
>NC_136991.1:1950000-1952500 GCF_032717465.1 Coenobita brevimanus
ACACACACACACACACACACATACACACACACACACGGAAGAAGTAGCACGGAGTTTTTCTTCCCTTATTAGATATGTAAATAGATTGTGTGTGTGTGTGTGTGTGTGTGTGTTATTAATTTTCCTGGGCGCCTGGTGGTCAAGTGGTCAGGGCGCTCCAGCTGAAATCGTGGCTCAGTCGCCTGCATGGGTTCAAACACCAGGAAATTACTGAAGGTTTTGGATCACTTAAGTAAAGGAAGGAGAGTAAAGTGATTGCATTTAGTGAAGAATTTTGTAATGAATAAATAAATAAATCTGAAGGTAGCCTAAATTAAAATGTCATCGCACTGAAAGGGTGTTGTGTTGTTACGCGTGCGAGCGAATCGAGCGAGAGCACTTTTCTTTGGCGAAATTTTTGGTGTGTAAAATTCTTGTCCCATACGGCTTATAAAATTTGCCTACTTGAGGAACACCACAGCTGGTTCTCATGCCAGCTGTTGAACCAGGTGTGGCGTGGCGGACCATTCTGAACTTTTCATCAAAATTGACATCCACTGCCCAGACTGTTTACCCAAAAGAGGCCAAAAATAATATTAAAATAGTAGTAGTTGCAGTAGTAAGCCAAAATCACTAGGTAAGAACTTTTTTTTTTAATTTTTCTATTAGACTAGTGGCATGTCCTTTTTTAAAACTTGCCCCCAAGACACGCATGGACACCAAATTTGATATGGACCTGGTGTGACATACCGGACATGCCCATACCAAATTTCAGTTCATTCCACCCAGCGGTATGGCCTGTGGAGAGTTCCCAATGTTTGGCCAAAAGTCGGGCATGACACGCACGCATCTGACCGCACGAAGTTATAATTTACGTCATCGTTATCACCTCGTCGTTGTGCGTCTTGTAATGTGTGCAAGTCGAAATCTGAAGCGGTCAAATGTAGATAGACAGACAGACAATGCTTAGTCGCATAGTGTTAATACAACGAGAGGAGACAATTAGATGGTTCAAAATCAAACCACGTTCCCACACATTCTCGTATGCAGTTCTTATTTTTACCGATACTTATTTGTATTCATAGACACTTTTCATATCGATCCTCAAGGTATAACTATGACGTAAGTGAAACGGTAAGTACATATTTTGAAACCAGGAAGTGTAATAAGTAATCATTAAAAAAACTGGTCTAATCTGGAAGTGAGTCAGGCGGCCGCGGAGGAATACAAAGAACCGGCGGCCATGTTTATGACGTCACGGCCATAACACGTCCCGCTGCTCCCGTCAGATAAATATAAGACAAATCAGTTTAAATCAGCGAGAAAAAAGTTAATCCAGGCCTACCTCTATAGTTAAGGTCAATATGTCTTCCTTTTAACCCCATCACTACCGTCAATCTCTCTCTCTAGGCTTCGTAGTTCCTGTTTCTTAGTGATTTATTGTGCTTATTTCACATTGGTATTCTTCTTTTCGTTATTTATACACTTTTACGACCGATATAATTTCCATCAGTAACATAAAAGAGGATACTGAGGTGTAATATGCGGAATAAGTCGCTAAGAAAGAGTTGTAAAGAAATCAGAGGCACTTGGAATACGACTGTGAAAAAAAAAAAAAAAAAAGAAGTTGCAGATAAACACATACATGATGAAGTACAGAGGTCGCTGCACACACACACACACACACACACACACACACACACACACACACACACACACACAACAATGGTGGGGACGGGTATACACAAGGGAGCGAACACCTTCCTCTGTGCTATCCTTTTCACACACAAGTTTAATCCTTAGTATATTATTTTTTTCCCCTAAAGATAACCTCAGTAGGAGTTGATAGCCCGTGTTATCAGTACTTGCTGTGTGGGTTACTCCTCTGTACTGCTCCTGTGGCGGTTTTTCTCAATCTCGGAAGTATGACGAGATAATAATAATATTTCTAAGTAAATGAGGTGATTATCTTACCATATTTACTGTTTTCGCCACGTAATTGACTTCCGTAGCTGCCATTGTACCTTTGAGATGTAATTTAAAGAGTGACTGTCTATCTGTCTGTCTGTTTGTGTGTCTATCTATCAGTCTGTCTATCCATCTATCTGTATATGAGAGTCAGGGAGTAGATTTATGAGTACCCTAAAGAATGACTATCTATCCATCTATCTATCTATCATTTATTCTATCTATCTGTCAATTTATCTATCTATATGAGAGTCAGGGAGTAACTTTATGATTCACCTTAAAGAATGACCATCTATCCATCTCTCAATCATCCCATCCATCTATCTATCTATCCAGCTATCTATCTATCTATAGGAGTTAGGGAAGTGGTGTTAGGTGTGCTGGGCAGGCAAGGTCAGGGTAGGCCAAGGGGAATCCCCGATATATGGGAACGAGGTAAAAAAACAGAGCAAAAAAGTGAACCCTACAAGTTGGCATTGTCGGGTGAGTTTTTATGGGGGGGGCGGAAGCATCACTCGATGTAGTGCTGCTCTCGGGTGTCTGCCCTGTCCTC
>NC_136991.1:1957500-1960000 GCF_032717465.1 Coenobita brevimanus
GGAGAGATAGAAGGAGGGGGAGAAAGGACAAGGTTAAGAAAGGAAGGAAGAAGAGAAGGGAGAGAGGGAGTGAGCCTAGGAATGAGGAGGAAGGGTGAGGAGAAGAAGGGAGTAAGGAAGAAGGAGGGGATGAGGAAGGGAGAGAGATGAAGGACTAAAGAGAGAGAGAATGGATGGGCAGGAGAAAGGGAGGAAGAGAAAATGAGAGAGAGAAAAAGTGAGAGAGAAGGAGAAAGGGAGGTTTGGAGGAAGAGAGTTTAAGAAGGAAGGAAGAAGGGAGAGAAAGTGAGAAACAAGGAAGGGAGAGAGGAAGAAGAAGGGAGGAAGTAAGAAAGAGTGGAGAGGTCCTTGAGGATAAGAGAGAAAGAGGGAGAGAGAAAAAAAGAGGAGAGAGGGAGGAAAGGAGGTAAAAAAAGGAGAGAAGAAGGAAATGTAAAAAGGAAAGAGAGGGAGGGAGAAAATGAATGGAGGTGAAGAGAGGGAGAAAGGAAGAAGAGGAAAGTGAAGAAAATGAATGTGGGAGGCGAGGAAGAGAGAGAGAGAGAGGTAGCAGGAAGGAAGGAGGCAGATGAAGGAAGAAGGAAGGAAGACAAATGAGAACAGAGAAGGAAAAGGGGTGACTGAATGGAGAGAGAGAGAGTGAGTGAGAGAGAGAGAGAGAGAGAGAGAGAGAGAGAGAGAGCTACCTGAGTGACTAATTAGTATATGAAGTATGTTTTGGGCAGGTAGTGACCCCCTCTTTCTCTAATTGGGTCGTTAAGGTGGTAGTTGTGGTGGTGGTGGTATGGGTGGTAGTTGTGGTAGAAGTGATGGTAGTTTATATGGTTGAGAAGATGGTAGTAATAGTAATAGAGCTTGTGGTAGTGGTGGTTGTACATATAGTTGTGATGGTTGTGGTGATAGTGATAGTGGTAGTAGTGGTAGTATTGATGGTAGAAATAGCTTTGACTGGTAGCTTTTGATGGTAATGGTGGTAGTTATGGTAGTAATAATAGTAGCAGTGTTGATAGTGTTTATAGTTTTGATGCTAGTAGTAGTAGTAGAAGGCATGGTATGGTAGTGATTGTAGTAATGGTAATCTGTTAATTGTAGTGATGGTGGTAGTGGTAGTCTGTTAATGGTAGTATATCAATGGTAGTAATGGTAGTATATCAATGGTAGTAATGGTAGTATATCAGTGGTAGTAATGGTAGTATATCAATGGTAGTAATGGTAGTATATCAATGGTAGTAATGGTAGTATATCAATGGTAGTAATGGTAGTATATCAATGGTAGTAATGGTAGTATATCAATGGTAGTAATGGTAGTATATCAATGGTAGTAATGGTAGTATATCAGTGGTAGTAATGGTAGTATATCAATGGTAGTAATGGTAGTATATCAATGGTAGTAATGGTAGTATATCAATGGTAGTAATGGTAGTATATCAATGGTAGTAATGGTAGTATATCAGTGGTAGTAATGGTAGTATATCAATGGTAGTAATGGTAGTATATCAATGGTAGTAATGGTAGTATATCAATGGTAGTATATCAGTGGTAGTAATGGTAGTATATCTATGGTAGTAATGGTAGTATATCAATGGTAGTAATGGTAGTATATCAGTGGTAGTAATGGTAGTATATCAGTGGTAGTAATGGTAGTATATCTATGGTAGTAATGGTAGTATATCAATGGTAGTAATGGTAGTATATCAGTGGTAGTAATGGTAGTATATCAGTGGTAGTAATGGTAGTATATCAATGGTAGTAATGGTAGTATATCAATGGTAGTAATGGTAGTATATCAATGGTAGTAATGGTAGTATATCAGTGGTAGTAATGGTAGTATATCAATGGTAGTAATGGTAGTATATCAATGGTAGTAATGGTAGTATATCAGTGGTAGTAATGGTAGTATATCAATGGTAGTTATGGTAGTATATCAATGGTAGTATATCAGTGGTAGTAATGGTAGTATATCAGTGGTAGTAATGGTAGTATATCTATGGTAGTAATGGTAGTATATCTATGGTAGTATATCTATGGTAGTAATGGTAGTATATCAGTGGTAGTAATGGTAGTATATCAATGGTAGTAATGGTAGTATATCTATGGTAGTAATGGTAGTATATCAGTGGTAGTAATGGTAGTATATCAGTGGTAGTAATGGTAGTATATCAGTGGTAGTAATGGTAGTATATCTATGGTAGTAATGGTAGTATATCTATGGTAGTAATGGTAGTATATCAGTGGTAGTAATGGTAGTATATCAGTGGTAGTAATGGTAGTATATCAGTGGTAGTAATGGTAGTATATCAATGGTAGTAATGGTAGTATATCAGTGGTAGTAATGGTAGTATATCAATGGTAGTAATGGTAGTATATCAATGGTAGTAATGGTAGTATATCTATGGTAGTAATGGTAGTATATCAATGGTAGTAATGGTAGTATATCAATGGTAGTAATGGTAGTATATCAATGGTAGTAATGGTAGTATATCAATGGTAGTAATGGTAG
>NC_136991.1:1967500-1992500 GCF_032717465.1 Coenobita brevimanus
GAGTTTTCTGTATAAAGGTTTCCACCCCCTCCTAAATGTGGCATATGAGCGGGGGAGTGCGGCCTTGCCGATACCTCCGCCTGACCTATAATTATACACTCGCCAGAACTGACCTGCCCTCAGACAAGGGGGGGGGAAACCTTTATACAGAAAACTCTCCTTGATTTTTACCTCAAAGGTGGTGTGGAACAAAAGTCATAATAATTTCATAATTAGTTTCGGAAATACAGCAGTTTATATAGAAACCGAGAGAGAAAGAGAAAGCCAGAGACACAGGGTAAGGATCATGGAGCGGGGCTGCAGCGGTGGCCGATGGTCGGTGACATCCTACCTCTATGGTCGGTGACATGTGGATATGGCTACAGTGGGGGAATCCCAGGTCATCCCGCCTGCCCCACCACAGCGTTCATTTCTCGCTGCGGCTACTATAGCTGATCAGACCAAATGAGGGAGAGTATCCCCTCAGGGCTGCTAATAATAATAATAATAATAGTAGTAGTAGTAGTAGTTGTAGTAGTAGCAGTAGTAGTAATAGTAATAATGATAATAATAATAATAATAATAATAATAATAATAATAATAAATAGTAATAGGAAAATCAGAAGAAAATGAAAAATACAAACAGGTGTGTGGGGAGGTAACTTCGCCAAACCGTAAATTACCCCACAAATTTTAAAGTTCTGACGTCACAATCCCATAAATCATGCCAAAAACACGTCCAGCCCTCCCATTGGTCGCCGCCCCCGTGACGTAATGATGACGTCACGCGCGCCAGCCAATGGGAGGGAAGGGAAAGTGTAAACATTGGCTGCCCTCACCCCGTTTTCTTTCTGCTCGTTCAATATTGTCTTTTCTCCTTCACTTTCTCAAATATTGGTGTCCTGCTTTAAGGAATGAGAGAGAGAGAGAGAAAAAGAGAGAGAAAGTATAAATAATGATAATGATGTTACAGATAGCCTGAAAAATTCCAGTAGTTCATTTTACTGGCTAATGATGATGATGGTGATGATGATGATGGTGAATGAAATATAGTGCTTTTTACTGATCATTCATTTGCCTTCGTTAAACACCTTCATTATTCACGGCAGATTTGTGATGAAGGGAGGGGAATTAGGTTTGGTGAAATGTGATGAGGATTCTGTGATGCTGAGTGGTGTGGTGATTGATGTGGTGAGGGGTGGTGATGTGAGGATTAGGGAGTGGTGAAGTTATGGTGTGGATGAGGGTGATGAAAGGAGATGGTGTGGGTGTGGTGTGCGTGGTTGTTGTGAGAATGTGGTATTGTGTGGTGTGGTGTGGTGAAGGTGTGGGTGTGGTGAGAATGTTTTGGTGTGGTGAAGTGTGGTGTGGGTGTTGTGAGAATGTGTTGGTGTGGTGTAGCGTGGTATGGGTGTGGTGAGTGTGGTGAAGGTGGAATGTGCCGAGGAAGAGAATGAAGCAAGGGTAAAGATGTAATAAGAGTGAAATATTGCGTGTGGTAGGGAGGATGGAGAGGGTGTGGGTGTGGGGAGGGAGGGAGGGAGTGTGGGTGTAGGGAGGGAGTGGGTGCGTGTAGAATGAGAGGGAAGGTGTGTGTGTGTGTAGTGAATGAGGTTGATAGTGAAAGTGGATGTGCTTGTGGGCGTGTAGTGAGAATGAGAGTGAAAGTGTGGTGTGATGTGATGTGGATGTGATGAGGTGAGGTGTGGTTGTGGGTATGGTGTGGTGAAGGTGGGATGAGAGTGATGCAGAGGTAAATGTGAAGTAAAGTGAGATTAAGAATGTGGGTGTCGTTGTGGGTGGGGGTGAGGGTGAGGGTTTGGGTGTGTTGTGGTATGGTTGTGGGTGGGTCTGTGTCTGGTTCTGGGTCAGGGTGTGGTGTAGGGAGTGTGTATTGGTTTGGATGTGGGTGTGTGTGGGTATGGGTATGGGTGTGTGTTGGTATGGTTGTGGTTGTGGGTGTGGGTGTGGTGGGGCGGAAAGGTTGCAAACTACGGTACAGAGTGTGAAGTCAGTGAACCATGTCTCCTTGACCTACACCTTTCACTACCTGCCTCTCCTTTCCTCCCTCTCTCCATACCTCCCTCCCTCCTTATCTCCCTCTCTCCATACCTCCCTCCCTCCTTATCCCCCTCTCTCCCTCCCCTCCGTCTCCCTTCCTTCTTAATTCACTCTCTTTCTCTCTCTCTCTTAATCTCCTTCTCCCCATGTTACTCTTAGACCTTCTCTCCCCCCTCCCTCCTCCTTCCTCCCTATCTGTCTTTTTATCTCCCTCCCTCCCTACCTTCCTACCTACCTACCTACCTACCTACTTACCTACCTACCTACATACCCAGTTTCGTACCTAACATCCCCCCAGCCTACTTCTCATACTAACTTACTTACCTACCTACCTACTGACTGACTTCCTTTCTCCCTTCCTCCCTCCCTTGCCATGTGCTTGCATCCTCCCTCCCTTCCTCCCACCTCCATCCCTCCCACTCTCCCTCGTGTCTGCTTTCCTACCTGCCTTCCTACCTACATACCTGCCTGCCTTCTTACCTACATACCTACCTACCATCTTGCTTGACCTCATCCCTGTCAGTCTTCTTTCCTACCTGCCTCACGACCTACCTACCTACCTACCTTTCTTCTTTCCTACTTCCTGCCCTCATTCCCTCCCCATCTTCCTCCCTGGCTTCTTCCCTCCCACCTCATCATCGCCCTCTCTCTCCTTTTCTCTCACTTTCACTTTCTCATTTCCTTCTCCCTTTCACTTTCTCGCTTAAACATTCTCTCTCTCTCTCTCTCTCTCAGTATTTGTATCTCTCTATCTAACCCTCACAACCTCTCTCCATCTCTCTCTCCTCCCTTATCTCCATTCATCTCTCCCTCCTCTCCTCCCCTCCCTCCCTCCCTCTCTTCTCCTATATCTTCTTTTCATCTTTCCCTCCCTCCCTCCCTCTCTCTTATCTCACATATTCTTCTCTTCTTTAATATTTTCTCTCTCTCTCTCTCTCTCTCTCTCTCTCTCTCTCTCTCTCTCTCTCTCTCTCTCTCTCTCTCTCTCTCTCTCTCTCGGTCTTATGTTTTTCTTATTCTTCCTTTTTATTAATTAATTTTATTTTTATCTATCTGTTTACTTGTATCTGTCTGTTTATCTATCTGTATATCTTTATTCTCCCTCCTTCCTTCTTCCTTTCCTTCCTTATTTCCTTCCTTCTGTCCTTCCTTCCTTCCTTCTGTCCTTCCTTCCTTCCTTCCTTCTGTCCTTCCTTCCTTCCTTTCTTTCATCCTTCCTTCCTTCCTTATTTCCTTCCTTCCTTCCTTCCTTTCTTTCATCCTTCCTTTCTTTCATCCTTCCTTCCATCCATCCATCCATCCATCCATCCTTCCTTCCTTCCTTCCTTCCATCCATCCATCCTTCCTTCCTTCATTCCATCCTTCCATTCTTCCTTCCTTCCTCCCGTCCTTCCCTCCATCTTTCCTTCAGACCATCCATCCATCCTTCTTTCCTTCCTTCCTTCCATTCATCTTTCCTTCCTCCCATCCTTCCTTCCGTTTTTCCTTCTTTCCTTCCTTCCTTCCTTTCCTACGCAATCGTGAACGTGAAATGCCAAGCCTTCTGACGTAAGAGACCGTGGTAGTTGTTGTGGTGGTAGTGGTAGTTGTGGTAGTTGTTATGGTGGTGGTAGTGGTAGTAGTTGTTGTGGTAGTTGTTGTGGTGGTGGTAATTGTGGTTGTTGTGGTGGTAGTTGGTGTGGTAGTGGTTGTTGTTGTGGTAGTTGTTATGGTGATGGTAGTTGTGGTAGTTTTTGTTATAGTAGTGATGGTTGTAGCGGATATTGTAGTAGACGCTAAGATAAATTGACGCACAAATTAAAACAACTACTACCATCGCCACTACCACAACTACCACCATCACCTCTACCACAACTACCACCATCACCACTACCACAACTACCACCATCATCTCTACCACAACTACCACCATCATCTCTACCACAACTACCACCATCACCTCTACCACAACTACCACCATCACCTCTACCACAACTACCACCATCACCACTACCACAATTACCACCGTCACCACTACCACAACTACCATCACCATCACTACCACAACTACCACCATCGCCACTACCACAACTACCACCATCACCTCTACCACAACTACCACCATCACCACTACCACAATTACCACCATCACAACTACCACAACTGGCATCAAACCACTACCACAACTACCACCATCACAACTACCACCAACACCAATACAACAACTACCACCATCACCAATCACAACTACCACCATCACAACTACCACCATCACTACTATCACCACTACCAAACACCCATTACCACCACCATTACCATTATCACCATCACTACCACAATCACCACTACCATTACTGCTTGCTTTTGTATGCTCTCTCTCTCTCTCTCTCTCTCTCTCTCTCTCTCTCTCTCCCTCTTTGGCACTCATTCTCTTCCTCTCATCATCTTAACCCTCCCCTCCCTCCCCTCCCCTCCCCTCCCTTCCCCTCCCCTCCCTTCCCCTCCCCCTCCCCTTCCCCTCCCTTTTGGCACCCTTTATTCCTTACATGTCAAGATGAAGGGAGGGAAGGAGGAAGGGAGAGAGGGAGAGAAAGGGGGAGACGGAAGGAGAGGGAGAAAAGAAGGGAGAGAGGAAGCGTGAAGGAATGGGGAAAGAGGGAAGGAAAGGGAGGAGGAAGGGAGAAAAGGAAAGACGAGGAGAGGGAGAGAAAGAGATAAGGAAGAAGGGAGAGAGGGAGGAAGGGAGAGGAGGAGGGTGGGAGGGAGGGAGGGGAGAATTGACAGATTGGAGATACATTCTTGGCCTAATGATCTCTCTCTCTCTCTCTCTCTCTCTCTCTCTCTCTCTCTCTCTCTCTCTCTCTCTCTCTCTCTCTCTCTCTCTCATTACCCCTATCTTATTGCTTCGTCTTCCTGCATTCCTCTCTCTCTTCCCTCCCTCCCTTCCTTCCTTCTTCCCTCCCTCCCTCCCTTCCTTCTTCCCTCCCTCCCTCCCTTCCTTCTTCCCTCCCTCCCTCCCTTCCTTCTTCCCTCCCTCCCTCCCTCCCTCCCTTCTTTCCTCCCTCCCTCCCTCAGCTCACTGCCAACCTATTAAAACACCATATCTCCAGTTTTATATGTGTGGATTGAGAGAGAGAGAGAGAGAGAGAGAGAGAGAGAGAGAATATTTATAGAAAGACGTATTCTGATTTCAGATTTAAAGTACATAGGATATACATACATACATATATACGTACATACATACATACGCACATGCATTCAGATAATCAGTGTACCATTACATACACACACACACACACACACACACACACACACACACTTAACGCTATCCAGGTGTTGAAAGGTATGACTGATAATGACATACCTGCGGTTGAGAGAGAGAGAGAGAGAGAGAAATAGAGAAAGCAGAGATAGAAACACAACGAAACCTAGTACACAAAAAGTCAATTAAAGAGAGAGAGAGAGAAGGATGAAAAGATAGATAGGTAAATAGAGAAAGAGAGAAACAACGAAACTTTATACACAAAAAGTCCATTAGAGAGAGAGAGAGAGAGAGTGAGAGAGAGAGAGAGATACCCTAACCAGCATACAAAAGCCCCATTAAACTGGATGGTATTCGACACTACAAGGTAACAGGAGATAGACCCCTTGTGTGTGTGTGTGTGTGTGTGTGTGTGTGTGTGTGTGTGTGTGTGTGAGAGAGAGAGAGAGAGAGAGAGGGTTTGGAACGAGACGGGAAAATGAAATGAGGACATGAAGAAAATGCATATAGATAGATAGATAGATAGACCGACAGATAGATAGATAGATACATTGATGGATGGATAGATAGATGGGTTGGTAGATATGTAGATAGATAGGTAGGTAGATAGAGATATGGAAGATAATGTAAGCAGACAGACAGATAGATAGAAAGACAGACAAGCATATATACAGACATATAGATAGATAGACAGACAGATAGACAAATAGATAACCAGGTAACCCAATCACCACGTACACAGGTAACCAGACACGACGCACGACCTCTCTTGCTGCATAACCTCACGACCCTCATCTCAGGCCACGTCACTACCTCAACGCCGTGCCTGGGGGTCGTTCTGGTGCTAAGGGGGGGTCGTGTCATGCCTCAGAGGTCGTGGGTAGGCAGGATGAGGTCGTGGGGTAGAGAGGTTGTTTTGTAGTCGTTGTGCTGGATAAACAGGAGTCGTACTGGTGCTAAGGAGTCGTTGCATCGTCGTTATTATTATTATTATTATTATTATTATTATTATTATTATTATTATTATTATCATCATCATCATCATCATCATCATCATCATCATCATCAAACCTCCTTTTCCAATGATAGATGGGGGTAAGGTAAGAGAGAGAGAGAGAGAGAGAGAGAGAGAGAGAGAGAGAGAGAGAGAGAGAGAGAGAGAGAGAGAGAGAGAGAGAGAGAGAAATAAACCAACCAACCAAAATCCAGTTCAGTGGGCCACACACTCATTCACTCACCACTCAAGCCCAAGGAATCCTCACTCATCTTCTTAGACAAACCTAACCTAACCCAACCCAACCCAGCCCAAAACAACCTTACCTTCCACATACGTCTGTCTGTCTGTCTGTCTCTCTCTCTCTCTCTCTCTCTCTCTCTCTCTCGCCAGGTAACAAGGATGAAATAAGTCAGTGTCATTTTAAATAGAGACCGTATCAGTGCCAGCGAGTCGTAATGGTGTGTGTGTGTGTGTGTGTGTGTGTGTGTGTGTGTGTGTGTGTGTGTGTGTGTGAAAGAGAAAAAAAAAGTGTATTCATGTGTGTGTATTTATGTGTGTGTACAAGTATGTGTTTATTTATGTATGTGGATGTGTTAATGTATATGTGTGCTTGTAACTGTTGATGTGTGTGTGTGTGTGTGTGTGTGTGTGTGTGTGTGTGTGTGTGTGTGTTTCCTAAGAACTACAACCATCTTAACACACTACAGTAAGACAGTCACACTCAACCCTCACTCTTATCACTTTATCTCTCCTTACGCTTATCTCCAGACGATTTTATGCACCCCCACGGTAACACTTCGAGCCGGGGGGGTTTATTTATCAACCCCCTACCCCTCCCCCAACCCCCAACTCCTCTCCCAACCCCCCATCACCTCCATGGGCATTTCCAGCGTTGAGTAAAATCGCCTAGCACAGGTGAGAAAGAATTACCTGTGGCCTACGTGATAGAGGTAATGAATGCGTGATTGTGAGGCAGGTGAGGTCAAGGTAGGTCGTTCAGGTGAGAGGGAGAGAGGAGCTGGATTTTCTCACTTTTCTCTCTCTCTCTCTCTCCTTTTTCCTCCCAGTGTCTCTCCCTGTCCTTCCCCCCATCCTTCTCCATCACTTTTCCTCCCTCCCTCACCCTATCTATCCACTCTCACACCATCTCTCTATCTCCCCCTCCCTCTCTCTCTCTCCCTTCACTTCTCTCCCCTCCCCTTCCCTCCATTTCCCCTCTCCCACTCCTTTTTTCTCCCCTCTCTCCCCCCTACCTCCCCCTGTGCTGTGGTGGCGAATGTAATGGCGTGTGAAGGTGTGGAGTACTGTGCCTCGCAGATGGGTGGCGTGGTGGGTATGGGGCTGGTGTGACGCTGGGGGGTGGGTCTGGCGTGGGTTCGAGCCCCACTGTCACTGAGTCTGTGGGATGCACGGGTACAGCCATATCACCAAACCTATGCCAGCACTAGATTATTATTATTATTATTATTATTATTATTATTGTTATTATTATTATTATTATTATTATTATTACTATTGTTGTTGTTCTTGTTGTTATTATTATTATTATTATGATGATGATGATTTGCCGTGGACACTTTTACGAAGCAGCAGACGTAGTAACTGAAGGAGGTCGCTTTCCCGTTTTTTCTGCGACAGCTGAGAAATGGAGACAGTGTGAGTTAGGTTACTTTCTCCTCTTTTTTTTTTTTTTTTTTTTTTTCCAGCCACCTAATTATATATACAGATCTGGCCCTGGATAAAATGGTGTGTGTGTGTGTGTGTGTGTGTGTGTGTGTGTGTGTGTGTGAGAGAGAGAGAGACAGAGACAGAGACAGAGAGAGAGGAATGCAGGCAGTGACAGATGACACGGATATATTTGTCTCTGGCGGTAACCACAGTCTTGGAGAAGGACGCCTTCACGTGGTGGCACGGAGGGGGACGTGAGTGTGTAAGCGGACCTGCCTGGCTACACGGTCACCCTTCACCTCGCTCCCTATCCCCCGAAAAGGGGATGGTGGAATTCAGCCTGCAGTCCACTGAGTTCACGTATAGATGACCTTACCTCTCTCTCTCTCTCTCTCTCTCTCTCTCTCTCACACACACACACACACACACACACACACACACACACACACACACACACACACACACACACAGCATAATCCCTCTGTCATCTCTCCTTACATCCATATTGCTAGAACGATGGAAAAAAAAAATTCTACACATACCTAAAAGAGTATGAATATTTCCACCACATACTCTCACTCCATCTCACACATACCTCTATACCACAAACATACTTCCCACACCACCTCACTCATACCACACTCGCTATACCACCTCATTCACACCACACTCTCTATACCACCCCACTCTCACACCACACCATCTATCAAGCCCGCCTATCTAAATATAAGAATCATTCCGTGCCTTCACATGCCCCCGTGTGTGCATTGGCGTGGGTCCAGCCGGTGTTGTGAAGGTGAAGGTGACGTTTGGGTGTGTGACGGAGGGCAAGGAGGTGAAGGTGACGTTGGTGTGTGTGACGGAGGGCAAGGAGGACGCGGAGAGACAGTATGGCAACAGATGGTTACGTTTGTCTTAGTTTTCCCCTAAATCCTCACTTACCCTCCATTTTCTTTAGCTTTACTCCGTTATTATTATTATTATTATTATTATTATTATCAGTAGTAGTAGTAGTAATGGTAGTATAAGGAAAGACATTATTCCAACAGATGACTACTTTAATCATAGTTACTCCTTCATTCCTCAGTTACTTCCCATTTTCTTTATCTTTTACTCCATTATTATAATTATTATTATTATTATTATTATTATTATTCGTTTTTGGGCAGGAAAAGATTATGCTAAGTGGTTACGTATATCTTAGTTACTCGTTAATTCCTTAGCTGATTCCCATTTTCTTTAGCTTCAGTTTTCCTTCATATATTGCTATTATTGTTTTTGTTATTGTTTATTTTCCTGATTATTTTGTTTATAAATGTTGCGGTTATTGTTGATATTGTATTTCTGTTATTATTATTATTATTATTATTATTATTATTATCATCATCATTATCATCATCGTTATTATTAGTATTATTATTATTATTAGTAGTAGTAGTAGTAGTATTATTTATTTATTTATTTATTTTATGCATTGTTATTGCTAGTGTTATTTTTCATGTTATTGTTCTTGTCATGATGATCTTTGGCTTTGGATTCTAATATGTTGATTCTCTCTCTCCCACAGGTAACAAATCACACCTGCATACCTGACCGTAGAGGAGGGGAGGCAGGTGCGGTGAGTTGATAGATAGATAGATAAATGGATGGATGGATGAGTTGATAGATTGTTGGGTTGATAGATGGATGAATGGATAGATTGATAGATAGAGATAGGTATAGATAGATAGATAGATTGATAGATAGATAAATAGATAGATAGTTGGTTTGATAGGTAGATAGATAGATGGTTGGGTTGATAGATAAATAGATAGATAGTTGGGTTGGTAGATAGATAGATAGATTGGCTAAATAGATAACATAAATATCTACCCCACATTATGTATACTTAATTCATTGCTTGATAGATAGACAGATAGATTGAGAGATAGACATGGACAGATGAGAGAGAGAGAGAGACTCGTTCCCATCTCCCAAACACACCACTCACTACTGTATGTAGACTTAACACCTTTTCATGTCCGCCTTATTGTGTGCGTCTCTCTCTCTCTCTCTCTCTCTCTCTCTCTCTCTCTCACACACACACACACACACACACCATTATCTGTTATCTTTCTCCTTTTCACACAAGTATCTTTTTTTCTCTCCCTCTCCACTCATCCCCTACTTCATCCCCTCCCTCTCTCCTCTCCCCCCTCCCCCCTCTCTCTCTCATCTCCTTCCTCTTTCCTTCCCCCATCTTCCCCTCTCCTCCCCCCTCTTCACTTCCCCTTCCTTGCTTTCCTCCTCTCTCCCTCCCTCTCTCTACCTCCTCTCTCTCTCTCCCCCTCTCTTTCTCACCCTCTTTTCCTCTCTTCTTCCTCTCTTTCTCTTCCCTCATGCTTTCATTTCTCACCTCTCACCCCATCCATCAGTCTCTCTCTCTCTCTCTCTCTCTCTCTCTCTCTCTCTCTCTCAGACTGTGATGTTATGGTATGTTTTTTTTCCCTATGTTTTTATGTGTTTATTCTACTGAGAGAGAGAGAGAGAGAGAGAGAGACTCCTACATTTCGACTCATGTTTACTCTCACACTCAGAGAATTCTTTATTTACTGTCCTCTCTCTCTCTCTCTCTCTCTCTCTCTCTCTCTCTCTCTCTCTCTCTCTCTCTCTCTCTCTCTCTCTCTCTCTCTCTCTCTCCATCATCATCATTTTCTCCTCCTCCATCCTCATCACATCATTACATTGTTTCTTCATCCTTCTCATCACTTCCTTCCTCTCCTCCTCCTCCTCCTCCTCCTCCCCCCTGTCTTCCTCCTCTTCCTCCTCCTCCCCCTCTCTTCCTCCTCTTCCTCCTCCTCCTTCTCCCCAGCCTGGTATAGCCATTTGCAGTTTTTCCATCGTCAAAACGATCCCTCATCACACAAGGCCACCTCACTTAGCAACATTACACATTCATTTATTCTTTATCTTCACTCAGCATTATTTTACTTACTTGTATTTACTTATATACTTAAAAGGTGTATTGTGTAGAGAGAATCGCTGTAAACAGGTGTGAAAAGTATAAGTGTGTAAGTGAGAGGAGGCTGAAAACTATTGACAGCGCTGGGTGGTAACCATAGAATTGATTTACTGGGTGATTTGGAGCCCGCGTTGGTGCCCCTGTTGGTGGAGGGAGGCAGATGCGGCGTCCATCCAGGAACCAAACCCCCTCACTGTTCCCCGCGCCTCGTTGTGGTGAGGCGCTGTCAGTCGCAAGGGAACATTGGTTCATTGCAGAGCACAAATTTGCATGGGGGGCTGCTTGCGTGCGGTTGATGTGTCTGGTCCATCAAATAGACTAGGGTAGATGAACAGCAAGAACTTATTTGCCTACATTATTATTTACTATCCATCCATCTATCTATCTATCTATAGCCCGACGCCCTAATCCCGCAAAGGGTGGCCGCAGACAAAACGCCTCCAGGTCACTGTGTCACCCACCATTTGACTACGCATGTGCTTATTGTATTATTATTATTTTTACTACTGTATTTTTTATTATTGTATTATTATTATTTTACATTATTTCAGTCACTCAAAACCAGTCTCTTCTCTACGCAACTTGAGAGAACATAGGGTAGGCAGGATAGTGCAGAGGAAGAGCAGTACAACGTAGGGTAATGAGGCTGTGAGAGTTCTGATGTTTATGTATTTATTTATTTACTGGGGGACTATACAGAGAGAGAGAGAGAGAGAGAGAGACTGACCTGAACAAATTTGGTGTTCCGTAAGCAAGTAAATTTGGCAAACCGTATGGGGCAGTAATTTAAGGTATGAAGTTTTGGCGGAAGTAAAACGTGCGAGCGAGCGAAACGAGCGAGAGCAAAAATTGGCTTAGATAAGGTCATCCTAGGAGTGTGTGTGTGTGTGTGTGTGTGTGTGTGTGTGTGTGTGTGTGTGATCTACCTTTACGTAGTTTTGATTCATGTTAACGCTTTCTATCCGGTGATATGTGTGTGTGTGTGTGTGTGTGTGTGTGTGTGTGTGTGTGTGTGTGTGTGTGTGTGTGTGTGTGTGTGTGTGTGTGATCTGCCTTTAAGTAAATTTTGATTCATATTAACGTTTTTTATCCAGTGGTGGTGTGTGTGTGTGTGTGTGTGTGTGTGTGTGTGTGTGTGTGTGTGTGTGTGTGTTAGTCGTGGATGCTTGCTTTCCTGATACACACGACACAAGTGCTGGGGGGTGGACGCCTATGCATAACGTCGCTGGTTCGATCCTACACGACCCACAGAACGTTTTAGCCAGAGAGATGTCGAGTGTGTGTCTTCCTGCCCTCGTGACTATTTTTTTTTTTTTTTTTTTTTTAAATATTGCTTGGAGGGAGAGATAGTAGTAGTGGTAGTGGTGGTAGTTGGTGTTGTTGTGGTCCACGGCTGAGAGAGAGAGAGAGAGAGAGAGAGAGAGAGAGAGAGAGAGAGAGATGAACCGATTGAGAAAATAAAGTGGATGAAATAGCAAGACCAGAACTGAGAGAGAGAAAGAGAGAGAGAGAGCGCCCTAACAGATCCCACCCCTTGTGTTATTCCAATGTGTTATGATACAGGATCCCTTCGTATAGCACCCGTTATCACATCATCCCTATTAAGTAACGTTACACCCCTCCTCTCGACCCCGCTCAGGAGGAGGGGTTGGACAAGGCAATCTTTTATCTCCCTGGGGTGGTTTGGGGCTGGTGAAGTGTCTAGTTGTGTGGTGGTTGTGGCGCTCGTGTTACACAGGGAGGCTTTGTGTGGCGTGATTGGCGTGTGGTGGTGGTGGTGGTAGTTGTGGTGGTGATGGTAGTTGTGGTTGTGGTAGTTGTGGTGGTGGTGGTGGTTGGTAGTTGTGGTTGTGGTGGTATTTTGATGGTGTCTGGTAGTTGTGGTATTGTGGTTGTGGTTTACAGTGGTAGTTGTGTTTGGTAATCTGATAAGAGACGGAAGACATAGAATCAGATCTCTCTCTCTCTCTCTCTCTCTCTCACACACACACACACACACACACACACACACACACACACACACACACACACACACACACACACACACATTCTAGGCCAAGTATATTTTTCCTCGCTTCTAACATACTCAAGCATACTAGACAAGTATAACACAGGGTCACTCACCTTTCCACCCTGCTTATTGCTTTATTTTTATATTTATTTTTTCTAGTGTAACCTAACCTACTTTCTTTCCACAAAATAATATGTCTGATCTACTTAGCTAGGTCTACAGCCTCTCATAGCCTAATTTTATCTATCTATGTCTGTCTATATATCTATCTGTCGAATGGAATGGGCTATAGGAGTCAGAATCCAGGAATTATAAAGGATCAGCTATAGAGAATCGGATCCTCTCTTATAGAATCCAACCCTCTCTTGTAGTATCCCTTATAGAATTAATATAGACTCAGGAATCTATATAATTTCGGCCTCTGATCTCCCCCTCCTCAGCTGTATAAGGGGATCAAAGGGGAATTCAATCCTTCATAGGCGTTGGAAGATGGGGTTGGATTCTCTAACTTATTGACATTCGATTCTCCCGTAACTTATGATTTTTGGTGGATGATTTTTTTTATCTTTCTTTTTCTGTTTCTTTTTTTCTTCCTTCCTTCCTTCCTTCCTCCTTTCCTGCCTGCCTTCCTTCCATCGCTTCTTCCGTCTTTTCTTCCTTCCCTCCCTCCTTCCTGCCATCGTTTCTTCCATCCATCCTTCCTTCCCTCCCAGCATCATTTCTTCTCTCCTTCCCTCCCTCCCCTCCCTCCCCATAATTCATGCAGAGTGTGTGTAGGTGATGATGGCTTCAAAAGTTGCGCAAACACACACACACACACACACACACACACACACACACACACACACACACACACACACACACACACACACATTCGAATCCATGTGCACTTGAATGTTGCATTTGTCTATGTGTATGTGCGTCCATGAGTGTATGTTTGAGTGCTATATGTAAGTACGATTACGTGAAGCGTGTGTGTGTGTGTGTGTGTGTGTGTGTGTGTGTGTGTGTGTGTGTGTGTGTGTGTGTGAATTGCCAGTGTGCGTATGTGTGCGTAACTGTTGTGTGCACCTGTGGACCACTTTCAGTTTTACGGCTCTTACGACACCTAAATCACCACACACACACACACACACACACACACACACACACACACACACACACACACACACACACACACACACACATTGTCTTTCGCTCATGTACACGGCACGAACTCATCTCTCTCTCTCTCTCTCTCTCTCTCTCTCTCTCTCTCCCTCTCTCTAATTGTTTGTTGTCGTAAGCGTAGTAACAGTTGTAGTAGTAGTAATAGTAGTAGTTGTTGTTGTTGTGAAATTGTAAAGTATGGTTGTGTGTGTGAGAGAGAGAGAGAAAGAGAGAGAGAGAGAAACGAGGATGGAGTCACTATCACCATCAACATAAATATTCCTCTCTCTCTCTCTCTCTCTCTCTCTCTCTCTCTCTCTCTCTCTCTCTCTCTCTCTCTCTCTCTCTAGGTCTTACCCGTTACTTAATACTTTCACCCCTCTAATACGCTGTTTTTTTGTTTTTTTTTTCATTTAGCTTAATATTTGAGAGGGAGAAGGAAGAGTAGGAGGAGGAGGAGGAAGAGTAGGAGGAAGAGGAAGAGAGGAGGGGAAGGAAGAAATAAGGAGGTGGAAGGAGGGAGGATGATGATGAGAAGGACGGAGAAGGAATGTCAAATGCTATGATGATGATTGAGGAAGGAGAAGAAGAAGAGGAGGAAGAGAAGAAGAAGACAAGAAGAAGAGGAGAAGGAGAAAAGAAGTGGAGAGACGTAGGGAGGTGGAAGGGAGGGGTATATATTGAACAGGGTAAGAAATACCTGGAGAGCATTTTGTGTGGTCCGTGTTACGAGTATACGATACGGTGATGAGAAATTGATTGACAAGATGCATGCATGGGTTAATTTATGCATTTTCCGTTGATTGACTGATGCATAGTCACAGATAGATAGATAGGTTAATAGATGGACTTGCTGATAGACAGGTAGATGGATAGATAGATAGATGAATTTGCTGACATAGGTAGATGGATAGATATTTGTCGAGTGATAGAGATAAACAGACAGACAGATAGAGGTAGACATACATACACACACACACACACATACATACATACATAACATACCTCCCCTGCTGGATAGATGGATTGACTGATAGATGATTGCCAGCTACATGTCACCGTAAGTGGATAAGTAGACGTGATACCTTCCACTTAAGTGCCACTTGTCCTTTGTAAGTGGAGTGGAATGGCCCTAACTCCTTCACTCTACTGGATTGATTTGACTAGTAACCAAAGAGACTCAATCACACCGCATTACTAACTCCTTCACTGGATTAATTTGACTAGTAACCAGGGAGACTCAGTCACACCGCATTACCTGACTCCTTCACTCTACTGCATTGATTTGACTAGTAACCAAGGAGACTCAATCACACCGCATTACCTGACTCCTTCACTCTACTGCATTGATTTGACTAGTAACCAAGGAGACTCACTCGCACGCATTACCTAACTCCTTCACTGTGCTGTATTGATTTGACTAGTAACCAAGGAGACTCAGTCACACCCCATTATCTAACTCCTCTGCTATACTGGATTGATTTGACTAGTAACCAAGGAGACTCACTCGCACCGCATTACCTAACTCCTTCACTCTACTGCATTGATTTGACTAGTAACCAAGGAGACTTAATCACCGCATTGCCTAACTCAGAGTACTGGATTGATTTGACTAGTAACCAAGGAGACTCAATCACACCGCATTACCTAACTCCTTCACTGTGTTGTATTGATTTGACTAGTAACCAAGGAGACTCAGTCACACCGCATTACCTAACTCCTTCACTGTGTTGTATTGATTTGACTAGTAACCAAGGAGACTCACTCGCACCGCATTACCTAACTCCTTCACTGGATTGATTTGACTAGTAACCAAGGAGACTCAGTCACACCCCATTTCCTAACTCCTTCACTCTACTGGATTGATTTGACTAGTAACCAAGGAGATTCACTCGCACAGCATTACCTAACTCCTTCACTGGATTGATTTGACTAGTAACCAAGGAGACTCAGTCACACCCGCATTACCTAACTCCTTCACTGGATTGATTTGACTAGTAACCAAGGAGACTAGTCACACCCCATTACCTAACTCCTCTACTATACTGGATTGATTTGACTAGTAACCAAGGAGACTCACACCTCTTGCCTAACTCCTTCATTAAATCGGGTGTATGGATTTTCTTTTTCATTTTCTTATCTCTCTTCATCTAAAAAAAATGATACTTATGTTAGATTGGGGTTTGATTTGACAAGGAACCAAGGAGACGCAACCGCATCACTGAAGTGCTAATAACGTGGTGGTGGTAGTTACAGTGATGGTAGTGGTAGTAGTAGTAGCAGTAGTTGTAGTAGTGGTGGTGGTAGTAGTAGTAGTAGTAGTGACGGTAGTAGTAGTAGTGGTGGTAGTAGTAGTAGTAGTAGTAGTAGTAATAGTGGTGACGGTAGTAGTAGTAGTAGCTGTAGTAGTAGTAGTGATTCGGTTCTCCCAGGGTGTTATGTACAAATCAAGGCCTTAATCTGATTCCTTGCCACACCTCATCCTCTCATTCCATCTCAGTGTGTGTGTGTGTGTGTGTGTGTGTGTGTGAGAGAGAGAGAGAGAGAGAGAGAGAGAGAGAGAGAGAGAGAGAATGAAAGTGAATGTAATAAGTCTTGGTGTGTGTGTGTGTGTGTGTGTGTGTGTGTGTGTGTGTGTGTGTGTGTGTGTGTGTGTGATTGGCAGTGTGTATTCATATGTAGATTAGAGGCGATTGGGAAGTATGGTGGAATTTCTCTCTCTTACTCACTCTCTCTCTCTCTCTCTCTCTCTCTCTCTCTCTCTCTCTCTAAGTAAACAGAGTAAAGAGCTGTGAAAAAAATGTCTGATAAGGATGAAATGATAAAGATAAGGCGTCGTTGTGAAGTGGTTGAGGGAGAGAGAGAGAGAGAGAGAGAGAGAGAGGACGCAGGGAGGGGGTAAGTGGCCTGTGACACCACCATCACTATAAACAATACTCTCTCTCTCTCTCTCTCTCTCTCTCGTTCTGTCTATCTGTCTTTCAATCTATCTCTTAAACGCTGAATTTATATTTCCATCATTCCTTTGTCCTTCCTTCCTTCCTTCCTTCCTTCCTTCCTTCCTTCCCTCCTTCCTTCCTTCCTTCCTTCCCTCCTTCCTTCCTTCCCATCATCTTTTCTCCTCAACTTGTTCCTCTTCTTCCCCTCCCTTTCTTCACTTTTTCCTTCCTTCTTCCCTCCTTCCCTCCCTTCCTCCCTCCTTCACAACAACTACATTTCTTCCCTCCCTCTTTTCTCTCCCTCCCCAACCTTCCACCTCCCTCACTTCCTCCCTCCCTATTTCTCTACAACTTCTTTCCCTCCCTCCCTCCCTCCATCTTTCTCTACCCTCCCCCTTCCTCCCTCCCTCCCCCTCCCTCCCTCCACTAAGCCAATCCATGGTTTATTCTCCCACTAAGATTCTGAGCCAGCTTCCCTCTCTCCCTCTCTCTCTCTTTCTCATTCTGTGTGTGTGTGTGTCTGAGTGTGTGTCTGTCTGTCTGTCTGTCTTTCTCCACAATATTTGAATAGAAAAAGAATCCGCAGCAGGAGAGAGAGAGAGAGAGAGAGGATGGCAGTATGGCAAGAGATGGCACTTTGATGGCAGAGAATAACGAAAGATAACGCAAGAGAACAGACCAGAACTATAACAAGAGATGGAACAACGAAATATGGCAGGAGATGGCACAGTATGGCAGGAGGTGGCACAAAATGACACAGATGGCAGGGAGATGGCACATTGTGGCAGGAGGTGGCACAAAATGACACACAGATGGCACAAAATGACACAGATGGCAGGGAGGTGGCACAGTATGGCAGGAGGTGGCACAAAATGACACAGATGGCAGGGAGATGGCACATTGTGGCAGGAGGTGGCACAAAATGACACACAGATGGCACAAAATGACACAGATGGCAGGGAGATGGCACAGTATGGCAGGAGGTGGCACAAAATGACACGCAGATGGCACAAAATGACACAGATGGCAGGGAGATGGCACAGTATGGCAGGAGGTGGCACAAAATGACACACAGATGGCACAAAATGACACAGATGGCAAGGAGATGGCACAATATGGCAGGAGGTGGCACAAAACGACACAGATGGCAGGGAGATGGCACAGTATGGCAGGAGGTGGCACAAAATGGCACACAGATGGCACAAAATGACACAGATAGCAGGGAGATGGCACAATATGGCAGGAGGTGGCACAAAATGACATACAGATGGCACAGAATGACACAGATGGCAAGGAGATGGCACAAAATGAAACAGATGGCAAGAGATGGCACAAAATGACACACAGATGGCAAGGAGATGGCACAAAGATGGTAGTAGATGGCACAGTATGGCAGGAGGTGGCACAAAATGACACACAGATGGCATAGGATTACACATTATGGCAGGAAGATGGTACAATATGGCAGGGAGATGGCACAGTATGGCAGGAGATGGCACAAAATGACACACAGATGGCACAAAGATGGCAGGAAGGTGGCCACGCCCTGAAGGAGGCAAAAATATTAGGGGGACAGTAATACCAGGTGACGTAGGGGCCCCGGGGGAGCTGTGGAGAGAGAGAGAGAGAGAGAGAGAGAGAGGAAGAGGTAAATTTTGAGGTGTCTAAGTGGAGAGAGAGAGAGAGAGAGAGAGAGAGAGAGAGAGAGAGAGAGAGAGAGAGAGAGAGAGGATAAAAGATAGGAAGAGGTAAATTTTGAGATGTCTAAGTGGAGAGAGAGAGAGAGAGAGAGAGAGAGAGCAAGCAAGGGGAGGAGGAGAGAAGGGAGGGAGAGAGGGAGGGAGGAGAGAGAATGGCTTGGGTGAGAGAGCAGTTAAGAAAATGAGAAAGTGTTTGAGAAAAATTGTGAGTGAAAATTAGAGCAAGGCGGTGGTGGTAGTGGTGGTAGTAGTAGTGGTAGTAGTAGTGGTGGTGGTGGTAGTAGTAGTAGTGGTGATAGTAGTAGTGGTGGTGGTAGTATTAGTGGTGGTGATAGTAGTAGTAGTGGTGGTGGTAGTAGTAGTGGTGATAGTAGTAGTGGTAGTAGTAGTAATAGTAGTATTAGTAGTATTTGGTAGTAGTAGTAGTAATGGTTGTGGTAGTAGTAGTGGTGGTGGTAGTAGTAGTGGTAGTAGTAGTAGTAGCAGTAGTGATAGTAGTAGTAGTAGTTCATTATTATTATTACACACACACACACACACACACACGCACACACTAATATACACATACAAAAAATATAGAGAGAGAGAGGGAGAGAGGGAGAGAGAGAGAAACAGTAATTCTAAAGTTCGGTAAATACATTGAGATAGATAGATTGATAGATAGATAACCGGAAGTGGCTCTAATTAAACAGACCATTAGATAGATAAATAGATAGACAGATGACTGAATTGTTGTGAGTGGCAACAACACTAAGAGGATGGCTGTTCTCTCTCTCTCTCTCTCTCTCTCTCTCTCTCTCTCATTCTCTCTCTCTCTATCTATCTATCTATCTATCTATCTATCTATCTATCTGTCTGTCTATCATTTTGTTATTATTATCTTTTCCATTCATACTTGTGTTTAGTTCTTGGTTAATATTCCAGTGTATTTATTATTATTATTATTATTATTATGGTGATTATGATTAGTGATAGTTTTATTATTATTATTATTTTTATTATTATTATTATTAGCATTATTATTATTATGGTGATATTATTGTTATTATATATTTATTATTATTATTATTATTATTATTATCATTATTATTATTATGGTGATATTATTGTTATTATATATTATTATTATTATTATTATTATTAGCATTAGCATTAGTAACGAAAAATATACAAATTTAATCAGTTCGTCTATCCAACAGTCTATCGGTCTATCTATCTATCTATCACTGTCTATCTGTCTCACTGTTCATGTCTGTCTGTCTATCCTCCTTATTTATATCTGTCTATATCTATCTATCCGTCTATGTCTGTCTATCTACCTATGTAAATTTATCTACCTATCTTTCTATCTTTCCATCTGTATATCTGTCTATCTATCTATCTATTTATCTATCTGTCTATCTATCTGTCTGCTCACCCTCTCCCCCCTCATTACTCAGAGCCAAACACAAACACACACTCGTCAAACAGCCAGGCAGTGTGAACAGTAGGCCCTCACACACACACACACACACACACACACACACACACACACACACACACACACACACACACACACACGCAACATCCCCCTGAGTGTGTGTGTGTGTGTGTGTTTTGAGGCTGCATGTGGGGAGAGAGAGAGAGAGAGAGAGAGAGAGAGAGAGAGAGAGAGAGAGAGAGAGAGAGAGAGAGAGAGCACCCGCATACTACAAGCACACACACACATTCCACATCACACACCAGATAACCCCACTAAAACACCCACATATCAGCATGACAGGAGGTGTATGTGTGTTTGTGTGTTTGGATTTAAGTTTGTGTATCGGAACGTGTATGGGTTTATGCGGGTACTCTCTCTCTCTCTCTCTCTCTCTCTAACCTTGAAATGACAATGAGAACTGGTGTTTCTTGCTTGTGACCATCTGTTGGAGAGAGAGAGAGAGAGAGAGAGAGAGAGAGAGAGAGGCTGCGTGTAGGGTAACTATAAAATATCCCTTTAATTCATTCTCTTCATTATCTCAATTTCTCCCTTTTTGCAGTCGTATCTCCCTCCCTCCTCCTCCTCCTCCTCCTCCTCCTCCTCCTTTTCTTCCCTCCCTTTTTCTTTCTCCCTCCACTGATTTCTTTCTTATACCTTCATTCATTCATCATTTATTCTCTCTCTCTCTCTCTCTCCTTTTTCCGCCACCCTCCCTGTCTTTTCTCGTCCTCCCTCATTCCCCCCTCCCTTGCCTCTTTCTGCCCACCCCCTTCTTTTCTCCCTTTTCTTCCTCCCTCCCTCCCTCCCTCCCTTCGTGTATCGAGTTCAATTAACCGTATTTTCTCCATCAGATCTGAGGGATTGGGAGGGAGGGAGGGAGGGAAGGAAGGAGTAATAGGAGGGAGGGAGGGAGGGAAGAGATAGGGAGGGAGAGGGAGGGAATTGGGAGAGGGAGTGACGGGGAGGGAGGGAAATGAGAGAGGGAGTGAGGGAGGGAGAGGGAGGGGAGTGAGGGGGAGGGAGGGTAATGGGAGAGGGAGTGAGGGAGGGAAGAGATAGGGAGGGAGAGGGAGGGGAGTGAGGGGGAGGGAGGGTAATGGGAGAGGGAGTGAGGGAGGGAAGAGATAGGGAGGGAGAGGGAGGGGAGGGAGAGCAGAAGGGAGCGAGGGTGAGGGGGAGAGGGAGGGTGGCAAGGAGAAGAATGAGAGATAGAAGAGGATGAAGGGAGAGAGAGAGAGAGAGAGAGAGAGAGAGAGAGAGAGAGAGAGAGAGAGAGAGAGAGAGAGAGAGAGAGAGAGAGAGGCAGACCTGCTCATCTCCCTATAAATCCTTGTGCCTCAATTCTCTCTCTCTCTCTCTCTCTCTCCCCTTCCTTCCTTCCTTCCTTCCTTTCTCCCTCCCTCCCTCCCTCCCTCCCTCCCTCCTTCCTTCCTTCCTTCCTTCCTTCCTTCCTTCCTTCCTTCCCATAAAGCAGGAAGGGAGGGGGGGTCCTATCTCCCTGCTGACACCCCTGACAACCTACACGCTCATCCCTCACTCTACCGAGAGAGAGGGAGAGAGAGAGAGAGAGAGAGAGAGGAAAGAGAGAGAGAGACGGGGGTATGTGATCAAAGAAAAATGAAAGTAATGAAAGAAAAGATGGGAAGGTGTGTATGAGAGAGAGAGAAAGGGAGAGAGAGAGAGAGAGACGTAGCTAATTGTTACTATGAGTAGAAGGGAAACTCGAATGGCACTCAGTAGAGCCCATACCTCCGCCGACGCCCTATCTCGTATTGTTAAAGAAAGTGAACAAAAGAAAAGACATTCCTGGATGCGCACCTTTATCCAGATCTGCATCAAAATTTAATGGAGTGTATTCTGGGCCAAGGACGATTCATCTACCAAGTTTCGTGAAAATCCGTCCAGTAGTTTTTGTGTAATCTTGCTCACAAACCAACCAACAAACAAACAAACAAACGGACAGGGGTGAGAACATAACCTTCTTGAGGAGGTAATAAGGGGCTAATAGGAAGTGAGATAAAGTGAGTGAGTGAGTGAGGGAGTGAATAGGCTTTAAATTGAGGGAATAAGTGCCTGAGTGCAGTAATGAGGGGGCTTGTGTGTGTGTGTGCCTGTGTGTGTGTTTGTGTGTGTGTGTGTGTGTGTGTGCGTGTGTGTGCCTGGGTGTGTAAGGGTGTGTTTGCTTGTTTGTGTGTGGGGGGGTCTAAGGGTGTGTTTGCTTGTTTGTGTGTGGGGGGGGTCAAAGGGTGTGTTTGCTTGTGTGTGTGTGGGGGGGTCAAAGGGTGTGTTTGCTTGTGTGTGTGTGTGGGGGGTCTAAGGGTGTGTTTGCTCGTGTGTGTGTGGGGGGGTCTAAGGGTGTGTTTGCTTGTGTGTGTGTGGGGGGGTCTAAGGGTGTGTTTGCTTGTGTGTGTGTGGGGGGGTCAAAGGGTGTGTTTGCTTGTGTGTGTGTGGGGGGGGTCAAAGGGTGTGTTTGCTTGTGTGTGTGTGGGGGGGTCTAAGGGTGTGTTTGCTTGTTTGTGTGTAAGGATGTTTGTTTTCTTGTGTGTCTGTATGTAAGTGTTTGTGTGTATGTACTTATGTTTGTAGTATTTGCTTATAGGTGTGTGTGTGTGTGTGTGTGTGTGTGTGTGTGTGTGTGGTGTACTTATATGTTTATTAGTACATGTTGGTTGGTATGTGCGTGTGCGGGTGTGTGTGCATGCCTGTGCTTGTGTGTGCGCGTGTGTGTGTGTGTATGTGTGCGTGTGTGCATGCTGAAATCACGTGACTGTCTTCTGTCTACATGTAGCGGTCTTTCTCTCTCTCTCTCTCTCCCCCAGATGGAGTTGGTTGCTGGGTATGTATCTTGCCTGAGAGAGAGAGAGAGAGAGAGAGAGAAACCCGTGTGCAACTTTAAATTAGCATTATATTTCCATTCCTAGCGAGAGGGGGTGACAACTGTTCTCTCTCTCTCTCTCTCTCTCTCTCTCTCTCTCTCTCTCTCCATTTCCTTCCATCCTTCCTTCCTTCCGTCCTTCTTTTCTTCTTTCCTTCCTTCCTTCCTTTATCTCTCATGTGAAGTTGCACACACACACACACACACACACACACACACACACACACGGACGGACGGCTTACATGGGTTTCCGTGCACACGCATACATTGAAGTAATACGTTCGTGTGTGTGTGTACGAATGTTGAGCAAGCTTCTCTCTCTCTCTCTCTCTCTCTCTCTCTCTCTCTCTCTCTCTCTCTCTCTCTCTCTCTCTCTCTCTCTCAATTTCTCCCTTGGGTGTCTTGCGCCCACACGTCTCTTACAATTTAAGATTTTTAAAGCGAGAGAGAGAGAGAGAGAGAGAGAGTGGAAGCAGAATGTAGGAGTTGATAGGTAGGTAGATAGATAGATAGAAATAGATTTATAGATATATATATGATGATGGAGAGAGAGAGAGAGAGAGAGAGAGAGAGAGAGAGAGAGAGAGAGAGAGAGAATGGAGACAGGGAGGGAAGATGGGGGGAGAGAGGGGGAAAGGAAGATACAGCGTGTGGTGGAGGTGGTGAAGGGGCGAGAGGAGGGAAGGGGAGAAAGGGGGAAGAACAGGAGAGGGAGAGAGAGAAGGGGGGGATATCCCATGTGGCCGTGATATTAATTATTATAAACGTCAGGTATCAATCTGCCCAAGTGAGGCCTCCTGTGTGCGTATTTTACCTACACGTGTGCGTTTTGGGCCGGCGGCTGTGTGCGTTTGTGGGAGGGTGTGTGTGGGATGGAGGGTGGATGTGTGTGTGTGTGTGTGTGTGTGTGTGTGTGTGTGTGTGTGTGTGTGAGAGAGAGAGAGAGAGAGAGAGAGAGAGAGAGAGAGAGAGAGATCACACTGATTACCAGCTATGTAGGTTGTCAAGAGGTGTGAGGTATTGTGGTGGTGGTGGTGGTTGTGGTGTGGTAGCGGTGGTGGTGGTGGTGGTAGTTGTGGTTGTGGTGAAGGTAGTGGTAGTAATTGTGGTTGTGCTGGTGGCCGTGGTGGTGGTGATGGTAGTAGTTGTGGTTGTGGTGGAGGTGGTGGTGGTAGTAGTTGTGGTTGTGCTGGTGGCTATGGTGGTGGTAGTAATAGTAGCGATGATAGTCGAGGTGATGCTTGTAGTTGTGGCGGTGATGGTGGTACTTGTGGTGGTGGTGTTAGTGGTAGTAGTAGTAGTAGTAGTAGTAATGGTGGTAGATGTTCTCGTGGTGATAGTAACTGGTCATAGTAGTAGTAGTAGTAGTAGTAGTAACATTAGTAGTAGTGATAGTATTGGTGATGATGGTAGCGGTGGTGGTGATAGTAGTAGTAGTAGTAGTAATAGTATTGGTGATGATGGTAGCGGTGGTGGTGGTGGTAGTAGTAGTAGTAGTAGTAGTAGTAGTAGTAGTAGTAGTAGCAGCAGTAGCACCATCAGTTGTAGCAGAGTAGTAGTAGTGGCAATAGTGGTGATGTAGATATGGTAGTGGTAGTGGTGGTGGTATGAGTAATGTTTGTGGTAGTGGTAGAGATGGTGGTAGTTGTGATGGATGGTTGTAATGGAGAAGGATGGCTGTGGCTGTGTAACTCTGATGGAAGGCACTTGTTCGCACACACGTACAGCAACAACGACAAGAACAACAGCAGCAGTGACGAGAACAACAACAACAGCAACAACAACAATGACAATAACAGAAATAATAACAATCAACAATGCCAAAGCAACAATAACAACAATAGCAACAATACAGCCACATAATCCATCGAAGTGTGTCGTGGTAACATCCACAGCCAACAACTAGGACACACAAAG
>NC_136991.1:2002500-2005000 GCF_032717465.1 Coenobita brevimanus
GAGAGAGAGAGAGAGCCTGTCTGGTATCAATGGTGGACAAATGGTTGATCAATAAGTGAATTTCTTACCATGTGTCTTCCTTCCTTCCTTCCCTCTTTCCTTCCTTTCCTTCCCTCTTTCCCTCCTTTCCTTCCCTCTTTCCCTACCTCTTTCCCTCCTCTCTTATTCCTTCCTTTTTTCCATCTTTCTTTCATTTTTTCCATCCTTCCTTCCCTCTTTCCCTCCATCCATCCATCCTTCCTTCCTTCCTTCCTTCCTTCCTTCCTTCCTTCCCTCACTTCAAGTCAGAAGCCGGGAATTCCCCCTTCGACATTAACTTAATAAATTAATATTGGTGATGGAGAGAGAGAGAGAGAGAGAGAGAGAGAGAGAGAGAGAGAGAGAGAGAGGGGGGGGGGACTTAGAGGTGGTAAGCGGATAGACAGACAGATAGACAGATAAATAAAGATATATAATAGATAGATGGATAGATAAATAAATAGATTGATAGACTGGTAGATGATTAGTTAGACACAGGAAGGGAAGAATAGAAGATAGATGTGTGGATAGACAGATGTGTTAGGCAGATAGATAAATAGATAGACAGATAGATAGAGACAAGAATAGATACATACAAATAGATTGGTAGACAAGAAGGGAGAGAGAGAGAGAGAGAGAGAGTCATTTGCTTAATAAGGATGGTGAGGGAGACGGATCACTTTTGCTGGAGAGAGAGAGAGAGAGAGAGAGAGAGAGGTGGGGGAGGGGGCAGAGAGGAAAGTAGATCGTCCAGTTTCATCTTTCGCTCACACACACACACACACACACACACACACACACACACACACACACACACACACACACACACACACACACACACACACACACACACACACACACACACACACACTTCTTACATTTATATGGGGTAAGTCGCTCGTGGTGAAGGGGTAAAGGGACTGAAACCCATTTAAAGGGACTGGAAACCATTTAAAGAGATTGAGGTCCATTTAAAGGAGATTCAGTACGTTTATAGTGTATTAAGTTGACCCCAATCTCCCCTCCATTAACCTTACGTGACCTTAGGGAGAGAGAGAGAGAGAGAGAGTACAATATGAGACCAAGTAAAGCAAAGAAAAAATAACTAATAGAGAGAGAGAGAGAGAGCTAGGCAGGGTGAGGCAGGCTACATAATACCATAAGTTATCCATCAACCCTGTTAGAGTGAGGCAGGTTTAGGCAGATTGAGCAGAGTTAGGCAGAGTGAGGCAGGGTTATTGAGAGTGAGACAGGGTTAGGCAGAGTAAGGCAGGGAGAGAGACTGATACAGAGCTAGGGTGTAAAGGAGAGAGGTAGAGACAGATCGGCAGATGTAGGGTGAGGCAGGGTATGGCAGGAGATAATAACACAAGCCACCCTACTCACTGCCTCCACAAAATTAAGGTGAGGCAGGGGGGATGTTAAGCAGGGTGAGGTAGCGTGAGTTAGGCAGGGTAAGGCAGTGAGAGAGAGGTAGGGTGAGGAAGTGTGAGTTAGGCAGGGTAAGACAGAGAGAGAGAGAGAGAGAGAGAGGCAGGGTGAGGTAGTGTGAGGTAGGCAGGGTAAGGCAGTGAGAGAGAGGCAGGGTGAGATAGTGTGAGTTAGGCAGCGTAAGGCAGTAAAATAGAGGCAGGCTGGGATAGGCAGGCACCATACACAACATCACTGGTCATCCATCACCCTGTCACCCTACTCAATGCCTTCACAAAATCACCCTTAGCTTTTGCGTATAGTCTCTCTCTCTCTCTCTCTCTCTCTCTCTCTCTCTCTCTCTTCCTTCCTTCCTTCCTTCCTCCTTCATCTTCTTTTCTTCCGTTTTCTTTCACATAATTTCCGTTTTTCATGCTTTTATAACAGGGGTGACTATTGTACTTTATACCGCTGTTTGTGTCGAGGAGAGGGAGAGAGAGAGAGAGAGAGAGAGAGGATGGAGGGAAGAGGGAGGGAAAAATGGGACTGGATGGAAAAGAGAGAGAGAGAGAGAGAGATGAAGGTAAAGTGGGTGGGAGGGAGGTAAGATGGAGAGGAAAAAGAAGTGGATAGAGAGAGAGAGAGATAGAAGCAACATGGAGGGATGGAAGAAAAGGTGGAGGTAGAGAAAGACGGGTGGAGAGTGGGAGGGAGATAAAATGGAGGGATGGAGGGAAGAGGGAGGGAAAAAAAAGGCGGATGGAGGGAAAGTTTGTAAGCGAGGTGTTGGGTTACCTCTTTCTTACTGAAGCACTCACAACTTGTTAGAGAGAGAGAGAGAGAGAGAAACTAGTGGAGGGAGAGAAAAGAGTTGAAGAAGGAATGGGATGCAGAGAGAGAGAGAGAGAGAGAGAGAGAATCCTACTCAGCAGTCCGTTCCCTGAATCAAATGCCACTACACACACACACACACACACACACACACACACACACACACACACACACACACACACACACACACACACACACACACACACACACACACACACACACACACACACACACACACACA